>NC_090189.1:36640888-36933388 GCF_024679245.1 Pseudorasbora parva
CTTGCTTGAATGAATAATAACACACAATTATGCCAAAATGTCATAAGAGCAGTCTAAGTTCACACTTGTAGTTCGGTTTGTTTGACAAAAAAACAAAAAAACAAAACATATAGTCCTGGTCCGCTTGGCATTCACACTGGCATTTTTAACAGCGATCCTAAAGTTACTGAACCAAAGGCATTGGGATACGGTCACAACCTGATTAGTCATCTTTTATGATGTATATTTGCTTGCTTACCAAACATTCAAAACAATGCTGTGTGCTGGATTAAACATGATCATGTTATGTGTGTGTCACATGTCTAGTCTGTCTGTAGTGGTTTTTTCCCTGTGTTTCCTGGTGTTGTGTTTGTCACATGTCCCTTTGTTTCAGTTTCCCGCCTCAATTCAGTCCCTTCATCTGTTAAGTAAAGTCAGCTGTGTCTAGTCATCTATGCCACCTGTCCCCCTCGTTAACCCTGTCATCAGTGTGTGTATTTAGTTCCCTCATGTTCAGTTCTTCCTGGTCAGGTCTCTGTTATACTCATGTTATACAACCTGTTATCCCCATTAGAGGATGGATACCCGACCCGAGCCCGACGGGTTCCGACGGTACCCGACGGGTCGGGCCGGGTTCGGACAGATATTTAGAAATGACATTCGGGTTCGGGTCGGGCTCGGTCACGTCAGCGCGAAAAGGTATTGAACCTTTTAAATTTAAAACTGCTTATTATGCAAGTAGCCAATGGGCCTGTTTAACTTTATGCAATGGTTTGTTTTTGTGATTAAAATACATGCATAATATTACCCTAACATCCGTCTTCCTGCATGCAGAAATTTGTTTATGTCGCCGTGACAACAACGCGCAACACGTGCGTGCATATTGCCCGCGGCATCCTCGTCATTCCAGTGAGCGCAACTTCAGCGCTGCTGGCAGGAGGACAGCCTTGAAGCCATCCGCAGTTGATGCAATTCTTTTTCTGCATAACCTCGATTAGCCTAAACTTTGATGGAGATTTTATGTAAATAGATCCCATGTTGCAGTTTAGGAAACATACAGTTTGAGAAAATTGGTAAGATGACTTTCATTTCAATAAGCATTTCAATTGTGTTACGTTAATGTTTTGTTCTGTTAGCTTGGGCCATTTTTAGCAGACCTTTGTTCATTTAATTTCAGTTGGCTATTTGATTGGGCTCTGTGTAACGTTTAATGCCCCGTGTGCGTGCTGATGCGCTCGTCTGTAAACATTTCAGAATGCCTTCCTACAGTTGCTTAATAAAAGCGGGCTTTCCACACAAACAAACGTACGTGTCATTAGTAAATGAGGGGAAAAAAATTGATTTTAACTGTCGGGCTCGGGTCGGGCTCGGACATAAATATTTGAATGCCTGTCGGGCTCGGGTCGGGTTCGGTTACTGCTCTGTCGGACGCGGGTCGGGCTCGGACAGAAAAATGCGGCCCGATCCGCACTCTAATCCCCATGAGGTGTTTTTTTTGTGTGTAAAGATCAAGTTTAATGTGAATAAAAAAGTTTTTGGAAGTCTTGGTATCCTCATCCTTTGTACATCAACACCGTAACAGTGTGTACATATGGTTTTATTTTTACAAGCTGAGAACTCACAAAGAACGATAAAATGTTCAAAATATTCAAAACAGCACTAGGATTTCCTCCGATGTATGCAGAAACAAAGATCTGCTGCAAAAGAGACAGCAGTTCCGTTGTCTTTACCGACTAATGGGCAACACAGGTCTTCTGATGGTCCAGGTATGCTTTTAGTGTGTTTTTTCTAGCATTTTTGAAACATGCTCATTGGACCAAATCTTTCAGCATTGTCAAATCAGCTGACATGTAGCGTTGCATCTTGTGACATTACATACTGTTTTTGGTTCGTTTACATGTCTTTGGTCTGTGTTGCATTCAAATATCAATAAAACCACACCAGAGTTCGTTTGGAAGCGGACCAAGACCCATCCTTTTTAGTCTCGGTCTGCTTGTTTGGTGGGCACCAGGGTTCAGATGGCAGTGTTCACATATGTTCAAATTAACTGCACTAACCAAGCAATCACACCAGGGTTTGTTTTAATCAAACCAAACATGACAAGTGTGAATGTACTCTTAACCCTTTAGGGTTACCACTGAATAAAACGTCTGATTTTGTCAAATAGGGTGGCAATTTTCATTTAACATCCCCTCCACTAGATGGTAGACATGTCATACGTCATCCCTGACTCAAAACATCACGATTCTATACAAAATCTACGAGCAAGAGCGCATTGAATCAGTGTAAACAAAAGCGGATCTGACGTGCAAGTAAGCTGTTTTATCAGAGCATTGTCAACGTCAGCGATAATTTGCATTAGATTATTATTACTATTATAATTTTTTTAATGGCCTCAATAAAGCTTACTCGCAATTAAGTGTTGGGTCTTCTATTCGTGGACCCTGATTTTGAAGGGAAATATGAGATGACGGTGATTCTGAAAGTGAAACTGAACCTAACGTTACACTAAGCACAAATGGTGAATCATTTGCCCAATGTAGATGGTCCTTTGCCCAATGTCAGTGGTGGGAATAATCTTTCCCGGGGTCCGAGTGTTCATCGCAAAGTTAGCAGGTGTGTTATGTTGGCTATTGTTCAGAAATAAGGTATTGTCACAATTCACCAGTGTGAGTGCCCGTGATCACCACCAGAGGGCACTCCACCCCGGGTGAAGAGAATGCTTTTGATCTTGATTCAGTATCAGTTTATATCTAGTAGGCTATATATACTGTACATAATAATATGTTTGTTTTGGCACAAGTTTAAACATTTCTTTCGGTCAAATTATATGTGCCATTCCTTAATATTCACTTGTGACTGCTTATATAAGTATCATTATTCATTAAAAAGATTAGGATGCAAGTTATTTAAGTTTTGAAATTTCACATTTAAAGAAATCTAGTGTTTGATCATCATATCTAAATATTTATTAGAATGCAAAGACTGCAATATATTTTTGAGCAACTAGATTAGATACATGTATATTTATTAAAGAGCCATAAGGCACCTAATGGCATTACAAATACACATTAATATTTTTTAGCCACAAAATGACTCTAATTTCCCTTTTTGAATTGGAATTCTCTATTTTAATATTAATTACTACACTAATTGTAATATAAGTTTTAGAAGAAATACAAATATTAGAAGAAAAATATTTTAAGTGGTCATTTATTGACAATAATTGTTGCACAAATAGTATTTAGAACCAAAAGATCTCCTCAAAATATTCAATAAATATAATTTAATGAGTATGAGTGTGACCTATTAGTAAGGAATACCTGAGGGCTAAATACAAGAATAACATTAATGTTAACAATGTTGAATCTCTATCACTCTCCATAATAAAACGATCCAGTGAATTTGGCTGACTTAATAATCAATAAACACTAACACTATGCTGTACTGTTAACCAAAACTTGCATCTATATAGTGAAACTGTTGTGTATTCGCTTAAGCCATTTTAATGCATTGGCAGAGCGCTAGAAGTATTGAGCGCTCATGGGCCACGTGACCAGCGCGAGCTGCAGGGAGACGAGAGCATGCAACTCCGCTTTTCAACGCCTCTGGCTTTAACATTATGCCACATTAGCGCCAAAACGCTATTTATTGTTTGAATTTCATTAAAACACATTTTAAAAAATTAAAGCTTATAGCTTTGTTTAATATCAAAAGCAGGTTTGGCAATTTGGCGTGAGATTGAGTTGGGCGGAGTGAGAGCGTGAGACAGAGCCTGAAAGCGTGAGAATCACGCCAGATGCGTGAGAGTTGGCAACCCTGGATAAATGTAAGGAATTAATCAGGCTGACGGAGAAGATTTCAGATTTAGAGACACGCATCCAAGCTTTATGTGAGAGTAGTGAGAATGTAACAGCTTTAGATACTGCTTTGGATGCGACTAGCTTAGTGAACACTCATTGTTTGGTTCCGGCTGAGCCCGCGCAGCAGGGCTGGGTGACGATGAGAAAGCATAATCGCGGATCAAAAAACCGCTCTTCCGTTCCGATTAGAACATCAAACAGGTTCTCCCCACTCTGTGATGCACCCACTGGGGATCCTGTTGAAAGTGCCCTAGTTATTGGCGATTCTATTACACGGAATGTGAAAATAGAGACCAGCACCATAGTCACATGTTTACCGGGAGCCAGAGCGCCTGACATCAAAGCAAATTTAAAAGTGCTGGCTAAAGCTAATCGTAAATTCTCTAAGATTATTATTCACGTTGGCACTAATGATGTTCGACTTCGCCAGTCGGAGATCACCAAAATTAACATTAAAGAGGTGTGTAAACTCGCAAGTACGATGTCAAAAGCCGTAGTTTTCTCTGGTCCTCTCCCTGCGAAAAGGAGTGATGAAATAGTTAGCAGATTATCATCACTCAATGGCTGGTTGTCTAAGTGGTGTCTGCAAAATAACATAGGGTTCATAGACAATTGGAAAAGTTTTTGGGGCAGACCTGACCTGTTGAAGATAGACGGCATTCATCTCTCCTGGGCTGGTGCTGCTCTTCTCTCTAGTAATTTGGCACGTCTTAGAGCTAAACCTTGACTCACTGGGGCCCAGGTCAGGAAGCAGACAAACTGGCTAAACCAACCATCTGCTAGCTGTCTCACGTCACCAAAGTCAGCTAAATCCCAGCACATAGAGACTCTTTCACCTAGATATTATCATATAGAGACTGTGTCTGTTCCCTGAATTAGTAAATACAAAAAAACATCAAAACCATTCAACAGTAAAAATTTAATTGATGTCCAACAAATAAACAACAGATATAATACGGATAAACAATTGATAAAGCTCGGGTTGCTGAATATTCGATCCCTTTCGCCAAAAACGCTTGTTGTCAATGATATGATTATAGATCATAACTTAGATGTGCTGTGCTTGACAGAAACCTGTCTAAAACCTGACGATTACATTACTTTAAATGAGTGCACCCCCCAAGATTATTGTTATAAACATGAGCCACGTCTGAAAGGTAAAGGGGGAGGTGTTGCTATAATTTATAATAATATTTTTAGTATTACTCAGAAGTCTAGTTTCAAATATAATTCCTTTGAAGTTTTGGTGCTTTATGTAACGTTGTGTAGTGTAAATGATAAATCCCGTCTGACATTTGTGTTGGCTACTGTATACAGGCCACCAGGGCACAATACAGACTTTATCAAAGAATTTGCTGGTTTTGTATCGGAGTTAGTATTAGCTGTAGATAAAGTACTAATTGTTTGGGGATTTTAATATCCATGTAGACAATGAAAAAGACACATTGGGATTGGCATTTAGAGACATTCTAAACTCTATTGGAGTTAGACAACACGTATTGGGACCCACTCATCGCCTTAATCATACTTTAGATCTAATAATGTCACATGGAATAAATGTTGATACTGTTAAAATTCTGCAGCAGAGCGATGACATCTCAGATCATTACCTAATATCATGTATACTTAATTTACCTAAGGCTGCAAAGCCATCCCCTCGCTTCAAATATGGCAGGACGATAACCGCTGCGACTAAAGATTGCTTTGTACATAATCTTCCTCATCAGTTCCATCTCCTCAGCATTACAGATAGCCAAGAGGAACTTGATGCTGCAACAGAAACTATTGACTCTCTCTTTACTAGCACTTTAGACATAGTTGCTCCCCGGCGCTTAAAGAAGATTAAAGCAAATAATCCAACGCCGTGGTACAACGAGCACACTCGGGCCCTTAAAACAGCAGCCAGAAAAATGGAGCGTGGCTGGAAGAAAACAAAACTGAAGGTTTTTTGCAATTTGTGGAAAGAGAGCATGATTGCATACAGAAAGGCCATAAAAACTGCTAGATCTGCTTATTTCTCAACTCTTTTAGAAGAAAACAAACACAACCCTAAGTATTTATTCGATACAGTAGCTAAATTATCAAAAAATAAAGCTTCAGCTTCAGATGTTTGTAAACAACACAGCAGTAATGACTTTATGAACTTCTTTACTAGTAAGACTGATAATATTAGGAATAAAATTATAACCATGCAGCCGTCTATTACAGTATCACTTCAGACAGAGCGCTGTAGTGTCACTGAGGAAAAATTACACTCATTCACTACTATAGGAGGAGAAGAATTGGCTAAACTTGTAAAATCATCAAAATCAACAACATGTATGCTTGACCCTATACCGACTAGGCTATTAAAAGAGATACTTCCAGAGGTCATAGATCCTCTGCTTAATATCATTAATTCATCTTTGACATTAGGATATGTACCGAAAACTTTTAAGTTGGCTATAATTAAACCACTTATTAAAAAAACGCAACTTGATCCTAAAGAATTAGTCAATTACAGGCCAATCTCGAATCTACCGTTTCTATCAAAAATACTAGAAAAGGCTGTGTCTTCACAATTATGTTCCTTTTTAGAAAGAAATGGTATATGTGAGGATTTCCAGTCAGGATTTAGACCGTATCATAGCACTGAGACTGCTCTAATTAGAGTTACAAATGATTTACTCTTATCATCTGATCATGGTTGTATCTCTCTATTAGTGTTACTCGATCTTAGTGCTGCATTTGATACTATCGATCACAATATTCTTCTGAATAGAATCGAAAATTATGTTGGCGTTAGTGGAACTGCTTTGCCATGGTTTAAATCATACTTATCTGACCGTTATCAGTTTGTAGCAGTAAATGAAGAGATGTCACACCAATCACAAGTTCAGTATGGAGTACCGCAAGGCTCAGTGTTAGGACCGTTGCTTTTCACCCTGTATATGCTACCACTGGGAGATATCATTAGGAAACATGGCGTTAGCTTTCATTGTTATGCTGACGATACTCAGCTCTATATTTCCTCACGCCCTGACGAAACCTACCAATTCACAAGATTAACGGAATGCATAGCTGATATAAAAAATTGGATGAATAGTAATTTCCTGCAACTTAATTCAGATAAAACTGAATTTTTAATTATTGGACAGAAAAGTTCCACAAGTAGTAACCGAGAATACTGTCTAACACTTGATGACTGCTCTGTCAAGCCCTCGTCGTCAGTGAGGAACCTGGGTGTGCTCTTTGATACCAATCTTTCATTTGAAAGCCACGTTTCTAGCATCTGTAAAACCGCATTTTATCATCTTAAAAATATATCTAAATTACGGCACATGCTTTCAATGCAAAATGCTGAACAGTTAGTACATGCGTTCATGAGCTCAAGGCTAGATTATTGTAATGCTCTACTGGGTGGTTGCCCTGCTCGCTTAATAAACAAACTCCAGCTAGTCCAAAATGCAGCAGCTAGAGTTCTTACTAGAACCAGGAAGTATGATCATATTAGTCCAGTTCTATCAACATTGCACTGGCTCCCTATTAAACATCGCATACATTTTAAAATCTTGCTTATTTCTTACAAAGCACTAAATAGTTTAGCTCCCCGGTACTTAAGCGAGCTCTTAACGCATTATACTCCATCACGTCTATTGCGGTCTCAAAACTCTGGCCAGTTGATAATACCTAGAATATCTAAATCAACTGCAGGCGGTCGATCCTTTTCCTATTTAGCTCCTAAACTGTGGAATAGTCTTCCTAGCATTGTTCGGGAAGCAGACACACTCTGTCAGTTTAAATCTAGACTAAAAACACATCTCTTTACTATGGCATACACATAGAACATTTTTAACTTTTTTTTATTCAATTCAATTGACTGATTGTTAGGCTGCATTAACTAGGTCAGCCGGAACCGGGAACACTTCCCATAACACATGATGTACTCGTTACATCATAAAAAGAGTGGCATCTACGCTAATGTTGTCTCTCTGTTTATCCCGAGGTTTATCCCGGATCTGGGCCCTGTCCGGATCGGATGGTGGACCTGCCTGGACATGACCAGCTCATCCTGGAGTGTCTGCTGAGCCGTGTCAAATGGTGTCTCCTCCGAATTTGCCTCACTGGCACGACATGCTCAAAACCCGTCTTCGGCGCCATAATTCCGATCTTTCATGTATTCATACTCTTGTGTAATCGACGCACCATCCCATCATTTATTTCCAAATAAATCTGTCTCTTCCGTTATACCCTGAAATTTTGAATATTCCAATCTAATATGATTTCTGACCTGTAAGGTTGCCAGAATAATAATCTTACACGGTGTGTTAATAGGCCAGAGGAGAACTGGCACCCCGACTGAGTCTGGTTTCTCCCAAGGTTTATTTTTCTCCATCATGCCCTGATGGAGTTTTGGTTCCTTGCCACTGTCGCCTTTGGCTTGGCTTGCTCAGTTGGGGACACTAAAAATATGATTAAAGTTATTCAATTTATTATACAAATAAAATGTATGAATTAGGTCTTATTTAATTCTATAAACTTAAATACTGATCTGCCAACATTGTTGCTATATGATAAATTAAACTAAGCTGATAACATTACTGTTTTCTCCTGTACGACTGTACAGCCAAATCTAATTTTGTCGCAATATTATCCTGTTTGACACTGTGAAGCTGCTTTGACACAATCGTGATTGTAAAAGCGCTATATAAATAAAGTTGATTGATTGATTGATTGATTAAACTCATAAAAGACAATATAGGGTAACACTTTATAATAACGTTCAGTTGTAAGTCATTTATAAGTGGTTAGTTAATGATGAACTAATCATTTACAAAACATTCATAAATGATTATCAAGTGATATGCTAACATTTTATGAATGTTTTGTAAATTCCGTTACAAGTCATTAGTAAATGATTAACTAATGATTTATGAAACATGACTACGCGTTCATTAATGATTAATGAGTGAGTTGTTATTTAGTTTACATATATTTAGTAGATTCAGTTATAAGTAATTTACAATTGATTAGTTAATGATGAACGTATGTAACCTTAGTTCCCTGAGAACAGGGAACGAGACGCTGCATCAGCTGACGCTACGGGGAACGCCTTCAGCGTGACAGGTGTCTGAAATCGCTATCAAATCACAATCCTACTGACCGTCGGCAGCTGGTGATGTCATCACCGTGCGACCAGGAAGTATAAAAAGGCACCGTGCCAACATGACAACATCCGCTTCGTCTGAAGGGACTGTGGGCAGGCACACCTTGAAGCATGGCCATGTGACGCAGCGTCTCGTTCCCTGTTCTCAGGGAACTAAGGTTACATATGTAACCGGGGACGTTCCCTTTCGAAAGGGAACTCGCGCTGCGTCAGCTGACGCTACGGGGAACGATATACCCACGCCGCCATGCTGAGGGGAGTGCATGTCCCTTACTAGCAGTGAGAACTGCCTGGACGAGTGTTCGCGGAAAGCCTGAACCACTCCCCCTCTAGCCACACAGGCTGCCAGTGACATCATTCCCTACGGTCATAGCCCAAGCTATATGCCTAAGAGAGAACCTAAACAAGTTTTAACTGAGGTTTCCTACTCTCGGCTTGCTCGAGGGTCTGGGACCTACTACTTTCGAAGGAAGGAGTCCCTTAAGGGAATGTGGCTAGGGGACCCGAGGGCGCCACCAGCCGTCACTAATTCGGGAAAAACCTTCACCGAATGCCACCAGGGAGGCCTCACCTGGCATCACTTCTGTGGGACACCCCAGCTTGGCCAACCCTGTCTGTCAAAACAGAGCCTCCGGACATCGCTCTTACTTATGAGCATCCAGACTGAGGGACTGCAAACTGGCAATGTCCTCCTCAGACCGGAACTCGGAGACAGGAATCCTGGAGAGCAGTACTCAGCTTAGTGCTTCTTACCCTTGCCATCGAGGGGAGTCTCTTCTGCTCGATCCTAGGATCTACTGAACACATTTATTACAGGGGTGCTCAGGAGGCCTAAAAAAGGCCTATGGACTGATCTACCCGGGAGGCCCCGAGGGGGGCCTGCCCGTCTGATCAGACTCAAGCGGCCGTAAGCTCGCAGACGACCCTCAATGAGGGGAGCCCTTAAGCCAGCTTGGTAGGTAAACCATGCTGTAGGCTAGCCAGTCCCTGTCCTGAAGGGACTGTGCAGCAGAAACGGAGTCTCGTTGTGCTAGGGCACGAGCCCGCCACTGAGTTATACCGGCCCAGGCCGGGACCCAACGGCAGGCAGCCGCTAGCTGTCAGCCCAAAGCCAGTTCTACGTTCCCGCTTAGGGGAACCGTTTCCCCTCCAGGGAGGCCAGGAGGCGCCTCTACCTGGCACCGTTAGTGCTAGCTGTTAAGAGCCGCAGGAAGGTGTCTTTACTGGTTCCTCAGGGGCTCATGAGGCTATAACGCCAGAAGCCACCTATGCTAATGGCTAGCTTTTCACCGAGACCTGGTCTGGGAATCCCCTCCCAAAAAGGCCCGAAGAGGCCTGACAGCCCGATACACTGGCCTACCGAGCGTCCCAGCTCGGGGGCTCACCCTCAGGCGGCCTAGAGCGGCCTACTTCCTGCCAGCCAACGTGCAAACTGTTGGGAGCTGTTGTGCTCCCGGGGCTCGCCTCCAGGGAGGCCTGTTTGATGCCTACGTACAGTCCGGTCTTTTTAGGGCGGCCCGGAGAGGCCTATTGCCAAATGGCAGTTCCCTATCAGATTGGTGACATACGGTGCTTATCCGATGGCAAATCCCACCGGAAACCCCGCAGGGCCGGGAAACAACCATAGGACGGCCTGAAGCGGCCCGTCCCTGATAGGAGACTATGCTAGCCGCCTGGCTAGCACCCACGCACACTGTCGCAAGACCTGGGAACCGGGGCTCACCCTACAGGAGGCCTAAAGCGGCCTAGATCCTGTCAACCAATGGTCAGAACCCTAGGTCACCCCCTCAGGGGACGCCATGTGAGGCGTGCTGAAACACAGCGAGCCCTTAAAGTCGGGCTGACAGTGGCTGTCTGCTGGCTGATGAGGACTGGGTATCCAGTCACAACCTGGGGACTCATCCACAGGGAGGCCGTTAGGGGCCTACTTATGACGAGGTTTCTACTGCAGCCGACATCGTTGGGGAGAACCCTCCCCGCTCACATGGGCCACGACGGAACTCACCAGCAGGGAGGCCTACTGAGGCCTACCACCTGACCCAGAGTTAACTGCCCGGACTGCCTCGGCTGGCGTCTCCCGCCAGCCAGCCTTCTATAGTCGGTCCGCCCCAGCGGCCCATAGCAGCCTTCTGCGACGGCGCAGTCTCTCAGGCAGCGCCTACCAGCGTGGACCTAAAACACAATGCCCACAGCAGTGCACTCAGCATAAAACGCCTTGTACCCTCTAAAGCGAGGGGAGTACAACTTACGCCACCTGCCTCCAGGGCGGCCGTCTGGTTGTCCAGCGGTCCGCCGTCCGCGCAAGGGCGTCAGCCGTGACAGTGTTTCGACTCCAGGGGAGCATCCTACCAACCGATGCTTTCAGATGGTTGCGAAGTACAGCTCGACCCGAGCCTAAAAGGTGA
The DNA here is from genome assembly GCF_024679245.1 of Pseudorasbora parva. Classification (NCBI taxonomy): domain Eukaryota; kingdom Metazoa; phylum Chordata; class Actinopteri; order Cypriniformes; family Gobionidae; genus Pseudorasbora; species Pseudorasbora parva. Next base: position 36,652,282 of record NC_090189.1, read on the forward strand.
AGCAGAAGACACAGAGCAAAAAGTGAAATATATTGAACACACACAACCGGCCATTTCCTGAACCAAGCCGGGGGGCCGCCAAGAAGTGGCGGCCGCACTAGCTCTGGGGGGCGGGGCTAGCAAAACCAGTCTGACTGCGCACCGCGAAGAGACGCCTACCCCGTCCCCACGACCACTGGCTGAGTCGCGATTCATTCTGCTACACACCTTTTTGCATTAATAACAACCCCCAAATGCAGAAGGGGGGTGGGCATTGGCCGGACAACCCTACTACGGGGAGGCCGGGTAGGGATACAAAGCTCCTGCGGGGATACCGACAGGAGCCCGGGGCAACTGCCAGGGCAATATGCCACCGCGAGACGCCACCGTCATCCCATCAACAGCCTAGGCCAACTTGATGCACTAGCATCGGTCTGATAATCCCACAACAACGGCCCTTAAGAAGGACTGGGACAGACCTTACTGTAGTTCATGCGCTAGCCTAACCTCACAAATTCATCTAGATATTTCACTAGCAGAGGTGCCACCGCTACCCAGAGGTGGCTACAGCTAAAAACGTTCGCCAGGAGAACATACGTCAGTTTATATCACCGCTACATGCCCGCGGCATGTGCGGTGGCCTCAACTGCTCATATTACACATATCCAGAAGAGAAAACAGCCTTATAAACTACTGTTGCTACACTAGCAAACATACAGCCTACATAAACACACTGTGTTTATACAAACATCGTTCTAGCCACCTTTACCGGGGAACTACAGGCCCACTTCTCCAACTGTTACACTTTTCTTCATCTTTTGTAGACAAAATATCCCTCAGGGAAGTATAGAGTCCAAACATACGGCATTAAAAAGAAGAATGTTTGCCCTAAAAGGGGACTCACCCGCTGTCTTCAGTGCCTCATTGCTTCATGTAACATGCATGCTTCGGCGCACTAACCTGAGGGTGGGGCGCTTTATTCTTATAATTATTCTTTATTCTATAATTATTATTATAAAAGAAACACAACAGAAAAACAAAGGAGGGGACACATTTACATCACTTCCGCGCCCCCGGGGGCGGAGACTCACCACCCCGCTTCCGGCGCTGGAAGCGGCTCTTCTCCCCGATGTCCCTCCTCCTGTTGCGGGTGTCCCGCCTCTTCTGCGTCCTACTCCTCCACGGAGGGGGCGCCCGAGAGGCTACGCTGCTGCGTTGGCCCGATCGATGATCCTCGGATCTCAAATATCCTTGATACCTTTTGGCCTGCTGTACATGAGACCCTTGCAGTGGTGGCTCAGGACCAAGGGGTTCTCCCCGAGGGGAAACCCTTTTCGCCTTATCAAGGTCACGCGGCGCTGCCTACGTGCCTTGGTGAAGTGGAAAGATCCTTGGTTCCTTTCCCAAGGTCCAGTTCTGGGGGCTCCTTGTCGTTGCGTGATGCTAACGACGGATGCCTCCCTAACTGGCTGGGGAGCGGTCATGAGTGGCCGCTCGGCCCAAGGTCTGTGGAGGGGCCATCAGCTCTCCTGGCACATAAACCAGCTGGAGCTGATGGCTGTGTTTCAAGCACTCAAACACTTCCTCCCAGACCTACGGGGCCGCCATGTGTTAGTTCGGTCAGACAACACTTCGGTGGTCTCGTATATAAATCACCAGGGGGGATTGAGATCGCGTCGGCTGTGGAAGCATCACATTCTAATATGGGCCCAAGGCAAGATGCTCTCGCTCAGGGTGATGTACATCCCGGGGGTCCTGAATGTAGCGGCAGACTCCCTGTCGAGGCAGGGAGTGGTGCCGGGGGAATGGAGGCTCCACCCCGAGGTGGTGGAGGAGCTGTGGATCCGCTTTGGGCGAGCCCAGGTGGATCTGTTTGCGTCTCGAGAGACGACACACTGTCCAGCATTCTTTTCCCTCACACATCCAGCCCCACTGGGGCTGGACGCGACGGTACAGACGTGGCCGAGGCTGCGTCTGTACGCCTTTCCCCCTCTAGCGTTGCTCCCAGGAGTGCTGGAGAGAGTCCGCCGGGACGGGGTTCAGCTCTTATTGGTAGCCCCGTTCGGGCCGGGCCGGGCCGAGTATGGCTCTCAGACATCATGTCTCTCCTAGAGGGTGCTCCCTGGGAAATCCCAGTCAGGAGGGATCTTCTTTCACAGGCCGGGAGGTCAGTACTGCACCCGCGCCCGGAACTGTGGAAACTGTGGGCTTGTTCATAAACACGGGTCTATCGACTGAGGTGATAGAGACCATGTTGCACTCCAGAGCACCATCCACAAGGAGGCTTTACGCACTCAAATGGAGAGTTTTTGTCGCCTGGTGTACGCACCAGACTTTGGACCCTGTTAACTGCCCGGTCGGTTCAGTTCTCGAGTTCTTGCAAGAAAAATTCTCCGCAGGGTTATCCCCGTTGACTCTGAAAGTGTATGTGTTGGCGATATCTGTGTATCGTAATCCATTAGATAACGCATCATTAGGGAGACACCCGTGGGTCACGCGTTTCCTCCGTGGTACCTTGAGGCTCAGACCTGCGGCACGCTCCAGGGTGCCGACTTGGGACCTGGCCATAGTGCTGGAAGGCCTTATGTTGGCTCCCTTCGAGCCGTTAGAGGAAGTGTCAGAAAAGTTCCTCACACTAAAAACAGTGTTTCTACTAGCGATTTCATCACTGAAAAGAGTAGGAGACCTACAGGCTCTATCAGTAGCACCTTCTTGCCTTGAATTCGCACCAGGAATGGTGAAAGCATTTCTCTTCCCGAGGGAAGGATATGTTCCCAAAGTCCCGACCAACGTGCCGGGACCAGTAATGCTGCAGGCTTTCTGTCCGCCTCCGTTCACTAGTCAAGACCAAGAAAAGCTAAATCTGCTATGTCCGGTCAGGGCCCTAGATGCATATGTCCACAGAGCTGCCCTGTGGCGAAAATCAGAACAGTTGTTCGTATGTTTTGGGTCCTCGAGTAAGGGAAAATCGGCTTCAAAGCAGACGCTTAGCAAGTGGATAGTCGAGGCTATCTCGCTCGCTTATGAGTCGGTCGGACATCCTTCACCTATGAGGGTCCGCGCCCACTCTACTAGGAGTATGGCTGCCTCTATGGCTCTTATTTCGGGAGTTTCACTGTCAGAGGTTTGTGATGCGGCTGGGTGGTCCTCTCCGCATACATTTGTGAGGTTTTACAATCTGGACGTAGCCTCTACTCCGGGGTCCCGGGTGTTTCTGGGTTAAATCACACAAACAGACATTTGGGACTCTGGCGGCGTGGGTATTGAGGTCCCCTAGCGTTTCGACGCAGCTCGAAGTTCCCTCGAGATAGGGAACGTCTCAGGTTACGTATGTAACCATGGTTCCCTGAGAGGGAACAAGACGCTGCGTCGAGATGCCATACTCCCGGCATGCCTGTGATCGATTTGTTCGACTTTTTCAGAAGCTAGTGACTGTTTGGTCCAGGCATGCTTTATAGCTTCCTGGTCGATGACGTCACCCGCCCGTGACGTATCGTCCCGCTATTGGACTGATTACACAAGTGCTTCATGACATGGCACGCAGAGGCGTCCCCTAGCGTTTCGACGCAGCATCTCGTTCCCTCTCAGGGAATCATGGTTACATACGTAACCTGAGACGCTCTCTAGCAGTGCATAATCAAACATAGCTTAAATGTCTTGACTTTGTGGAAGATAAAATTCACTCTTCAGACATTTTACAACAAGTGTTGCTTTGCAACATCAAGAGAAAACATGAAGACGAAGATATTCGAGATGGTGTCTATCCAGCTCGTGTCCCACATTCATCTCAAAGCGCAAACCGGCATGACGCATCTTTGCGGGGCAATAGGCTATAAAACAAATATTTTTTAAACAAATATTTATTTTTCTTATATTCTTAAGATTACCATGATTTACTTATAATCATTTAAATAAAATAAAAAATAATAATTCTACAGCCAGTTTTACAGGCTGTAGGCTATGTGTTGTTTCACTGACGGAAAATAGGCTAAACACGCAGCATCCTTACAGGATGTTTGAGCGTTTATTATTGTAAAATGTAGGCTATATATATCTGGAATACAGTACAGTATTTAAAAATGCATATATGCATTATTTATACTCTGAATTTAATATACAGAGCAAACTATAGAAAAATATTAATGTGTGTGTCACACTCACAACAAGACGTGCAACAGGGGGCTGGCGCAACGCTTCTTGCAAATCTTTTATTTCTTTAAATTTCACAGGTTTACCGCAGAACCGCGTGAATTTCTTGCTTTTCAACCGCGCAAAAAAAAATCCATACCATCCCACCCCTAAACCTGATCTCCTCTGACTATCATAATATCATAATTTCTGATCATTCTCCAACTTCAGTGGTTCTTGATCTTGGTCAAAAGTTTAAACCACATTGTTGGCATTTTCACCCTTCTCTACTTTCTGATGTACCATTTTGCCAATTTATATCTGAAAAGATCTTAGAATTTCTAGATACCAATGATAACTTCGAAGTCACTGACTCCACTTTATGGGAATCTTGAATGAAGGCTTTGATCAGAGGACACGTTATCTCTTTTGAGTCTAAAGCTAGATGAGACAAACGTAGAAACTACTTTCAGAAATAGAAGAGGAATTATCTCAATTGGAACCCTCTTATAGAATTTCCACTAGTCCCTCTACCTTACAGAATATTCTAAAATTAAAGTATGAATATAATACTATTTTATCAGGACAAGCGTGGGATAAGATAAGACAAAAATATTTTGAGTTGGGGGATAAGTCCCATAGATTGCTGGCTCGACAGCTGAGGGGTTTACAAGCTAATAAAGCCATATACAAAATTAAATCAAAAGCAGGGGACATGCTTGTGGATCCTAAATGTATAAATGGTCGCTTTAGGGAATATTATGACGAATTATATACATCAAGAGCAAGAGAAGACATCTCCAATTGGCTAGGACCTCTAAATCTTCCTAAATTGAGTGATGCTGCCTGTGAGGCTTTAAACTCTGATATTACTATCCCAGAGATTAAAGAATTGAAGCTATAGAATCTTTTCCTAATGGCAAGGCGGCAGGGCCAGATGGCTTTGGTATTGAACTATACAAAAGGTATTCAGGGAGACTGGCTCCCTTCTTACTGAGGATGTTCACTCATTCTCTTGAAAGGTAAAAATTCCCTGACACACTATATGATGCTAACATCTCACTAATACTGAAAGAGAGTAGGGATGAGACTAAGCCCTCATCTTACCGGTCTATTACATAACTTAACTCTGACAATAACATTTTTACTAAAGTATTAGCTAATAGGTTAAATAAATACATTTCATCCATAATATATAAGGACCAAACTAGTTTTGTTCCTAATAGATTTTCTTTTTTTTTAATGTTAGAAAATTAATGAATATAATGTACCATAAGTTTAAGAAAGGCTCTAAAGCGGCTGCTCTGTGCTTAGATGCAGAAAAATACTTTGATCAGGTTGAATGGCCTTATATGGAAAAAATTATGGAAGAGTGTGGTTTTTTTTAGTCGTTTTGTGTCATGGATTACAACATTATATGCTCACCTAATCTCTTGCGTACTCACAAATCAAGTCAAAGCCCTTTTTATTACACCGAGGGACACGTCAGGGATGTCCCCTCAGCCGTCTGCTTTTTGCAGTTGCAATCGAACCCCTTGGGATTAAAATTATAAATCATCCATCTATCGAGCCTGTAAGACTGGGAAATCTTAATCATAACATCTCATTATATGCAGATAAAGTTGTTCTCTTTCTGTCGAATCCTGAGCGGTCAGTCCCTTTACTGTTAGAACTTATAAAATCATTTGGCACAGTTTCTGGATACACAATTAATTGGCTGATCTTGATAAGTGTTGATCTTGATACTGAATTCCTTCACAATTTCCCTTTCAAAATCACAGACAAACTTAAGTATCTTGGATTTGTTTTGCCCAAAAACCCTAAATAAATTTTTAAGTTAAATTTTCTTCAGAAATTGGAGGATCTAAAGATAGACATTGGTAAATGGAGGACTCTTCCTCTTTCTATGGTAGGCTGCATTAACTATGTTAAAGTCCCTGTAAAGGCAATTCTATGAAAAAATTCTAAACACATTATACATTTTAGAAATGTATTACTAAAACACATTGCAAAGACTGTCAACTGTAAATGACTAAATTTGTGGAGTTAGACCGTTAAACAGTTATTCACCATTGCTGTGCTCCGGATTTTTCCGCCCCTACTGTCGATGATGCACTGTAGCCACTGAGGCACATAACTAGAGCATATTCACATCAGTTTGCCGCTCAATCGCGAGTACTATTAGTTAATATAGCCTACAGTTTGCTAGCTAGCTATGCCTTCGTTGTGGAAATGCATTACTTGGATGTAGACACTAACAAAACAGATCGGTGTCCTTATTTAAATATCCGAAAAACAATCATATCAAGAAGAGGTGGATTCATTTTATGAAGAGCCACTTTGATGGAGAGCTGAGGATCACCACCGACAACCGCGTCTGTAGTGATCATTTTACACAGGATAGTTTTATAAACTTTTGTCAGAGACAACTGGGATTCACTGATAATCCGCTGTTACTGGTGAATGAGGCTGAACCGACTATCCACCGCTTTCATCCTCCCGTCTCGCCGACAGCCGGTGCCGACATCATCCGCAATAACATTACGAGCCCAACAATGAGTGTAAGTTTCCTTGTGTGCTTGTGTTATAATTACAGGAGGTAACGTTATAGTTCACAGTAACTAAATCCTGCAACCCTCTAACGTGATTTTGTTTTGTTTATATAAGTTACATCAATATGATTCCTTAAACAAGTGATTTCAACTACTATATCTGTAAACCTGTATATATTATAACTGTAATATCTGTATTATATCTTTTAGTTATATGTGACTATAAAGTGGCAAAATACACTTTATTCTATATGTTATTGCTAGCCTAACTTTATTTGACTACATTTATGCTAGTTACATAACTAGCTAAATTGCATAAAACGGAGAGGAAAAAAGCACGGACCAATCTGTTGCAGATCGAGGGGGAGGTTGTTGGTTATCGAATATGTCAATGTCCTCTAACACCGGTTTCACACTGCACGTGCAAGCAGTGCGTTGGCAGGGCCGGCAGGAGCAGTGCGTATGGAGAGCGGGAGCCGTGCGCTGTTGTGCATTCACACCGGCAGCGTTCGTCTCGCGCAGATGAACCCCGGCTCGTTCTCCTCCGACACTGTCATTCTCGTGCTTTGGGAAGCATATATGCTGTAAATGCGACCGTTTTCTCCTCTGTCCCAAAAACACATGCATATAACATGTTGTATAGGTAGTTTACATGATAAAAGTAACCTTAATATGCCTCTGGGTTTAATAATTTGTGTGATTATTAACGGTGAGTATGGCATTTGAGTGAAGCGCAGGTAGCTTTCCCGCAAGTGGGGGTGGTTAATTTTGACTTTACAGGGTCTTTAAAATGGTTTCTCTACCTAGATTCTTGTATCTCTTCCAAAATCTACCTATCTTCTTGACAAAGGCTTTTTTCAAAACATTAGATTTAATAATTATACCCTTTATCTGGGGCTTTAAAGCCCACAGAATATCCAAAATACATTTGCAGAAACCAAGAGAGAGGGGTGGGCTAGGGCTTCCCTGTTTCTTGCATTACTACTGGGCAGCAAATGCGAGGGGATTTGTTTATTGGCAAGAGGATTATAATACAGAAATCTCAACTGACACTTCCCCCTGGGTTGCTATTGACAAAAAATGCTGTTAAAAACAGTTCGCTCCCAGCACTCCTCTTTTCAGCTTTTGTATTGGCTGCATCTGTTAAGTTCGATTATTTTCTTGTTTCAAACTGTTTGAAAAAATGGCATCAAATTAAGCTAGCTTTAATAGCTGACACTGCTATTTTTGCCCCAGTATATTGCAATCATTCATTTCCCCCTTCTCTCTCAAATGCAACATTCAACATGTGGAGGCTGAATGGTATTGTTACCTTAGAGGATGTATATATTAATAAGCATTTTGCTTCTTTGTCTCAACTAAAAGAGAAATTTTCCCTTCCCACAACACACTTTTTTTCGACATTTACAGATTCAAAATTATTTGCGTCACTCAGTGCCTAGTTTTGAGTCCCTGCCGGAAGAAAAAACGGATTTATAGGCTATTTTTGGGTTCACCTGATTCCAAACATTTGATTTCAAATTTTGTGACTGTGTTTTCTGAAGAAATTAGTTATTCTACACATTCTTTGAAAGCTGCTTGGGAGGAACAATTGGGTATACAGATAGGAGATGAAGTATGGGAGGAGAGCCTTAGCAGGATTCATTCTTGTTCTATTAATTCTAGGCATCAGATAATTCAGTTTAAAGTGATGCATAGATTGCACTATTCAAAATCTAAATTACATAGAATTTTTCCCACAATTTCTTCTACGTGTGACCGGTGTAAATCTGCAGAGGGCTCTCTTACCCATCTCTTCTGGACATGCCCTAAACTTTATGATTTTTGGTGTAAAATATTTAAGTGGTTTTCTGACATGTACGGTTTTGTGCTTAAGCCTGATCCAGAAATCGCACTATTTGGATAATCTGTTTCTATGTCAGACTATAGTGTCTCTGTAGAAAGTACCATTATTTATGGAATCATTATTGCCAAGAGCATTATTCTAAGACTATGGAAGTCCATTGATGCTCCTCAGTTCAAGAACTGGTTGACCTAAATTACTGGAATATTGCACATGGAGAGAGTCCACGGAGAGAGTTTGTTTGTAGTTTATCACTGAAACTGCATATACTCCCTGGTTGTTCTTAGTTCCCTTTCTAGTTTTGTTTAGTGTTTTTACCTTTGTTTATTCAACTATTTTTTCATAATTAATGGTTGATGAGGATGATGATAATAATTATTTACAATTTAAATTACTGATATCATATTATTTATTGATTTGCTTTTGCTTTTTTTGGGGGGGGGCGTATTTTATTTTTTAATGTGCTTTTTCTTTAAACTTTTTGTAAAATGTTAAAACCTTTATAAAAATACTATAACAAAAATACCTCAGTATCTGCAGCTGACTGTTTGAACTCTTCAATCCACCAAAAAGCAGCTTCACCCCTGCATCCTGCAGGTCATTGTTACTCAAGTCCAGCTCTCTCAGGGTACAGTTTGAGGATTGAAGAGCTGATGACAAACTCTCACAGCAAGGAACAGTGAGATTACAGTGAGTAAGACTGAAAGAGAGAAGAACACACACATCAACAGTCAGATCATCTACAAACACACACCAACGTTATGACCATTGGACTGTAAATTATCTCGCATATGTTCTTAAATACCTCAGTATCTGCAGATGACAGTTTGAACTCTTCAGTCCATCAGAGAGCAGTTTTACTGCTGAATCCTTCAGGTTATTGTTACTCAAGTCTAGGTCTCTCAGGGCACAGTTTGAGGATTGAAGCACTGATGACAAACTCTCACAGCAAGGAACAGTGAGATTACAGTGAGTAAGACTGGAAGAGAGAAGAACACACACATCAACAGTCAGATCATCTACAAACACACACCGACATTATCACCATCGGACTGTAAATTATCTCTCTTATGTTTTTAAATACCTCAGTATCTGCAGATGACAGTTTGGACTCTTTAGTCCATCAGAGAGCAGCTTCACTCCTGAATCCTGCGGGACATTGTTGCTCAGGTCCAGCTCTCTCAGGGCACAGTTTGAGGATTGAAGAACTGATGACAAACTCTCATAACACTGATCAGTGAGATTACAGCCAGCGAGACTAGAAAAGATTAAATAATATAACATTAAAACAATAAAGAAATAACAATAAACAAACGTAAAGAAAGTTGTCAGTTGTCTATCTTCAGGAACCTGGAACAAAATATTTTTTAACATTCCAGCCTGAATAAAAGTTGAAAAAAATGTAACAATTTCCATATTTTAAAAGAAAGTTCAATCATTTCATCATTCAAGTTCATTAAAGTTGCAGTGAATGATGTTTGCGAAACACTGTTGAAAGTTTATCGGACCCACCACCAAAACACACTTGTAACCAGTCAGCAGGGGGGTGTCCACTCATGATGGGGGAGGAGAGACAATGAGCCAATCAAAAGAAAGACTATAGAAAGAGAGATGGCTGAGAGACATTACTAAAGATAAAAGGTCAGAGGAATATCGCCGGATTATGATCAGGAAAGAGCTTTATGATGCATGTTAATATTAGATCATATTTCCAGCACTGGAGAGACCTAAGTAGGAAGGCCTGAAAATTAATGCCAATGTTGTTTTGATTTTGCTCTATACATGTTAGATATGTGTACTGTACTGTTTGTTCATTTTTTTGCGCTCCCTTGTCATTCGTTCTTCATTATTTTTATTCACGGGATATACGTCAAATGGCCAGCAACGTGTCTATTGCTGTTTATAGATCAATTACCATAAAGCCATTCTAGATACCATATTAACCATATTGCTATTTTTTTTTACCATGGTAGTGAAGTGCCATGCGTGGTTTTGCCTGTGGTTAATGTTATCACAAACTAAATGTATGACACTGTGGAAGACAAATGGTTAATTATAGTTCTAACTCAGTAAGAATATTCACATTTTATGCCCTACCCTTTCAAAATGCGTTTTAACATTTTACAGATGTTTCTCTTTGTGTTAATGAAAATAAATGTATCTACATTCCAACTCAAGCTACTGCTACTGTCAAATATCCATTTTTTTAAATATAAAATATGTAATATAATTAATAATGTGCTTGTCGCACTAGTTAAAAATAGGGGAGGTGCCAAATTTCAGCTTTTATGAGCAAACTGGTAAGCAGAAACTGGACAAGACAGACGCTGAGTGTAAAGCATGTCACACACGTATACATTTTTTAAGTAAATAAAACTAACTTAAGAAATCAAGTTTCCTTTCGTTCAGTCACTCCGAGTAATGTCAGTGACTGAAGAATGGGGGGGGGGGGGGGGGGGGGGTTGCTTAGAAGCCTATCATATTCGAGATATAGAAAACACCCAATGGCAGTGCCAATGCCATGGGCATGTGGAATTTGAATAATGTAACCCTATACTCTTATATCGAAGGAGGGGCTACTCGGTGGTGTGGTAGACCCAACAGTTCTCAACCATCCAGAAGCAGACTGAGTCTATTTAACATATACTGCCCCGGCGGCCAGCTGCTGCCTCCATCCAGCCGCCGGCACAGTTGCCTCAGCCTGCTCAGCCTGCTCGCCAAAGAGGAGGCCGCCCCAGTCCGCTCCAGTCCTGCAGCCCACAAAGAAACTCCTGCTGTTTTGAGCTGAGGGATGGGTAGTTATTTCCAGGAGATGGGAACAGGGCCACTCCTTCTCCCGGTGGAGGGCTGGGGGAGAAACTTTTGATCCACACTAATGTGGTTAAAGAAAGACCTAACATGCCCATCCCTGAGCACCTAGAGACTATGGACTACAGTCTGCGCCGCCCCCGGGCAACGCCATTATTGTACCTCTCTGATGCCAGTCTGCTCTCAGAGCATGTCCTTCCCTGGTCTCCTCTGTCAGGACGCGGTTGATGACTGTGCCCCACATCGCACGACACAAAGACTATTAGGCTCAGCTGATATTCAGTTTGCTCAGGGTCCCCCCTGTTTCCTGAAGTCTAATACACCATGGTGAGGCCCAATGCCCGTCATGCATGCAAAGGTTGCCACCCTGCTTGCGAAGGGTGCGATTGAGCCTGTTCCTCCAAATGAAGCCCAGATTCTACAACCCTAACTTTATTGTACCCAAGAAAACCGGTGGTTTACGACCGATCCTGGTCCTGTGGCCTATTGCACAAAGCTGGTTTCAGTTGTTACCCAGGTAAATTTGAGATTAGTTTGAGCAAACTCTGGTTATTCGGGCTCAAGAAGATGGATTGGTTTTTAGCTGTGTTTATCTCCATGGTGTTTATCACCATAACTTACAACATGGTGATGGCACCCCCTGTATCTCTCATTCCAAATTAAAGCAGTTCATAATGGAAAAACTTTAGAAATAAAATTGTGGTGCTAATTCTTTAAATTCTCTAAAATCTTTTGGTGTTAATTATTTATTATATTTATATTATATGAATTATAATCCCTTTGAATTAACATAATATGTTAATATAAATAGGCATACTATATTGATTGACAAGTAGCCAAAAAGTAAATATAATATATGCATTCATAATTCTTTTAAACAATGTGTATTCATTTGAGCTCTTTGTGAACCTATAATTATTAGACATATTTCTTTGAATCACGTCATGATCTAATCCAGGTTGGATTTATCTGGATTTGTCAACTCTAAACCTACTCTGAAACTCAGAGTTTGTTCAACTAGCTTTATGCAACAGGCCTCTGTGCGTCCTGAACAGATCCCTTCACAGGCTTCAGTTCAGGATGTTTACAGCGAAGCGGCTTTTTGAATGCATTCGTCCAGCAGATTGGTTTGCAGCAATCGACCTGAAGGATGCCTACTTCCATGACTCCTTCCTTTCTTGACACAGACATATCAGTACGCGGTTCTCCCATTCAGGCTAGCTCTGTCCCCTCGCGTCTTTACGTTGCTGGCAGTACGGTTTTCCCCTTGCACCGCTTCTGAGCATTGCTCAGGGGTCAACACGTGCTAGTCAGACAACACGGCCACAGTAGCATACATCAACCACCAGGTTAGTCTAGTAATCATAATCATACACTGTTTGTTAATAGGCCAGAGAACTGGCACCCTGACAGAGCCTGGTTTCTCCCAAGAGTTTTGGTTCCTTGCCACTGTCGCCTTTGGCTTGGCTTGCTCAGTTGGGGACACTAAAATTTTGATCTAAGTTTTTTAACTAAATATCCAAATAAAATCATTTTATTAGGTCTTAAACAACATTGTCGCTATATGATAAATTAAAATAATCTAATAACATCACCGTTTTATCCAGACGCACAGTAGAGATAAATCCAATTTTGTTGCAATATTGTCCTGTTTAGAAGTGCCCCTGGAAATTCCCAATCAGGTCCGTGCTCTTGTTTCTCCAGGAAGCCTTGGAAAGAAGGCTGTCTCCTTCCACCTTGAAGGTTTAAGTGGCCGCTATATCAGCCTACCTTGACCTTGTGGAGAACAAGAAGGTAATGCTTGGTTATCAGGTTCCTGAGGGGGGCCAGGAGACAAAATCCTCCTTGCGCTCCCCTTGTACCCTCTTGGGACCTCACAGTAGTTTTAGAAGCTCTGTAGAGGGCTCCCTTTGAGCCTTTGCGGTCAGTCGATCTTAAGTTCCTGTCAATGAAGACTGCACTCCTGATCGCTTTGGCCTCCATCAAGAAGATAGGGGACCTGCATGCCTTTTCGGTTGACGAAGCATGCCTGGAATTCGGGCCGGCTAACTTTCACGTGACAGAGTGATGAAGCCAATCAGTATATGGGAATGATTAGAGACTGATTAAAGCAATAGTTGTAAATCAAACCTTTAAACAAGTTTAACATGATATTGCTCATAACTGAATAATGAATTCAAAATTATCTGAATCGCACATAAAATCATGTTTTCTGCTCTTATTTTCATTTTTTTTTTGTAGGCCTGTGCTCTTTTCTTCTTTGCTCGTTTCCACATTCTGCACTTGTGCTTCCAAATGTTCCCACTAGAGTTTCATGTAAATCAGGGGCAGGTCTTAGCATCACCATTGGTCCACTAGTTCTAGATTGACAGCTCATCCTCTAGCCCAGCGGTTCTCTTTCAGGGTGGGCGAGATAATGTTTGTAATGGCAGAAAATTGTCTCTTTTTTTCTTTTTTCTTTTATGTATCTAACTTGGATAAAATTCACATGTCAGAGTATTATTGATAAATACAAATTTCACATTACAAGCTGTAGTAAATTATAGTAAATCATATTTTCATTTCATTTTACAAGCGCATCTACGTCAAAGCCCTGCCCTTTTCATTTTAGGTCGAAAGAAAGGTGCGTTTTTTTTTCACTGAGCACATTCTCTGCAGTCCGAGCGCGATTCACTGCAAGCTCTCTCTCACTCAGGTAAATAATTAACACCATCACCGCTTACAGTACATGTGTTTTATTGAACTAAATTACAATCGGCTAAAACTAATATGCAGGTTACTTTTCTGAACAACAGCACTCTCGAGTCCATGTTTTTCTCACTGTTTATGTGAATCACAGTTCGCCGCACACACACAAAATACCGGCAGTTCAATGAGGAACGTGCATATTTTAAAGGGGCCACACTATATTCTTACTCGTGGAATATGGACCTCCTCCAGGTATGGTGTGGTATCTAAACTAAGTATTTCATATTTGGCAGCTGTTTTAGGATTAAAATGTTAAACTACTGATAAAAATAATCAGTGAAACTAATAAGCCGTTGTTTAATTTTTAATGTGATTTAATGTGTTCATTAACTATACTGTCAATGTGAGAGGACAAGAAACATTAATGAATATGTTTTCTTCAGATAAAAAAATATTCTAACTATAAATTTATCCTATGTTTTGTTGAATGCTTTAGGAGGGGAAAAGACAGGGCAAAATAAGAATGGAGATGAGGAGAGAGCAGGAATTGACAAATAATTTACTGTGCACTGACTTAGTTTTAAAGCTATTTTTCATAATTTTTCAGGCTTTCAAATGTCTTAGAATGCTCATATGTAGATCAGAAAATTCAAAAAATGTATCGGGGGAGCATGCTCCAAACTCCCCTAACTCTATGCTGTATATATTACAACTGAAATGTTAATTTTTTTCTTATATACAGAGAATATTTGTATTTAGTTATTGCTATTAAAAATGTGACGTTTAACCAAAATAAGGTTGTGGGGGTGCTTGACAGGTATCAAACATTAGAAAGGGGTGCGTGCTACAAAATGTTTGTAGCAAATCAAGCGAAGAGGGAAGTTTACATCACAAAGCGACTCACCCCTCAGTTCAGCCAGCCGCTGTGGAGCTACGAGTATAAGGCATTCTCTATCACTGTATCTGCAAGGAAATACATTATTTTATTGTTAGGAATATAATCTTAGGAAACTATTATTTTGTATGATAGATGTTTTAGGGGCGTTTCTCACAATTAAAGCAGTCACCCAACGAGCGTCCAACGAGCCATTGTTGAGCTACAAGTATAATGCATCACCAGTGGTGGAGGAAGTACTGAATCCCAGTACTTAAGTAAAAGTAGGCTACAAATAACCAGAGACATGTTTACTTTAGTAAAAGTAGAAGTTCCTACTTCAGTAAAAAATTACCTGAATTTAAGCCCTTTTGTCTAATGCCTGGTGAGGACCTTAGCTTAAAACAGCTCAATTAATGCTACAATGTGCTCACTTGGGTGTGTGTGCATGTGTGTGTGTGTGTGTGAACTCCCCCAAACCCAATAATCATCAGTTGTGGTTGTCTCCCACCCACTTATCATCATCAGATATGTACACTCCACCCAGCCCTTAAATCGTGCATGCACGCACACACGCACGCTGTTCACGCACACAAAACATCACCCAATGATGTTTTGATGACACGCAATGATGACATGCATGAAATTATTTATTGTTTTCTTTATTGAAAACAATAAAGTTTTCAATAAAGTGAAAATCTGTGGCCCAGGTTGCATAGAAAGAGTGGTAATCTTTAACCTGAGTGTAGCGTCTGGAGTCTCTCTCATCAGGATCAAAGATGAGTCAATTCTGATGTTTAGGGTGTATAGCTTTTAGCCACATATAAATTAGGGGCCCGATGCCAACGAGTCTGGAGAAGTTGATACCTCAGACAGTTTTTATGACCCAGCTGAAATGAGACAGGCAGTATCTTTGGAAAACTGTGACAACTTCAATCAGATTGTTATCTGGTCACATGACTTGAACCCTGTTCCCCCTCTCACATTCTCTCAGACAGAGATACGCCCGAGACTCTTCCCAATACACACACACACACACACACACACACACACACACACACACACACACACACACACACACACACACACACACACACTTTCCTTATGAAGCTTTAATTAAAACTATTCCAGACTGTATATGAGGTATCATTGTGTGTATGTATGCTCCCTATGTCATACCAACATAGTCATGATGTATAAACAATGTAAGTTCATTTTAAATGCTTGTATTCCTGTGTAAGAATGTATCTTTGCTTTAATATCTCCCAGCCATAACGTGTTTGATATCTAAATATTCCTCTCTCTCTTTGTCTTAATCAATGATGCACAGAATAGGATTATGAAATGTATCATTAATACGTTTAGCAAACTTGGGAGTAAAACTATAAAATCAACACCCTTTACGACACCTGATAAAACATACAAAGTAGGTCGTAAACAGAGACAAAGAGGATTTTTCCCGCTCAGAATTCACCCTCTGGATTGGGTAAACTAACCCAGAAGGGGTGTGGATTAATTGTCTTAAAAGACAAATGGAAACATTTCTTTGGGCTCTTCTCTACTCGTCCTCGGACCTTTCCTCCCGTCCTCTGAAGCCGGCTCACCTCTTGTCATGAGGCTTCAGCCCTGGCTAGGAGGTGAAGTCAGAGTGGTTGTTTCCTTTGAAGTCAGTGCGCTCCGCTACTCAGTCCTTGGACAAAAGCGGACAGGCACTGAGCACCACCTCAATGGTCAAGGAACTTCCACAACTTCAAAGGAAACCTTCCTCTCTTTAGGCAAAATTCACTTTCAAACTACCTTCAAACTTCCCGCTGATCGGAGATCACTTGGAAGAACTGAGAGAGAGCGCTCCAGCTCACAGAACACTCTGAGAGGACCCACACGCATTATTTTATACTCAACACAAAGCAACCCATGCAAGTATAAATTCCATCGAAATTTAGATGCGTTTAAGACTAGTAACCCTGTTTAAGGTGATATTGTTCTTTGCTGGCTCTCTGTAGTAATGTTTGTGAAATGCCATTCTGAACCCTTCCTTTCTCTTCTTTCTCCTTTTCTGTTTCGTTACCTATCGTTATTCTGTATATACATGCATTCTTTATCTAGTCGTATGTATTCGTAGTATCAATTATTAAAACCATTGTATCCATGTTTAATTGTCATTGTTACTGCTCACAGGACATAAGTCACTTTAATGTTCAGATCTAGCTACAGCTCTCATGAGTATCTTTGAATACTTTAACTAATATCCCAATAGCTCGGAAAGTTTACTCTTTGTGGCCAGAAGAGTAACCTTGCCAGAGATTTGTTAGAAAGAATAACAGCTTTGAGAGTTGATAAGAGATTGTACTGAACGTTCATTAAAAGAACGGATCAGATGAGTTTTGAATTAATTCTTTAAAGGTTATTCTGTTATGATTTAACCCTTTAGGCGCCAGAGGTTTTTTCCTAAAACGTTCGATTTTTACATCTTAATTTCAAAAGGCTGTATCTTAAAAGTGATAAAAGATAGAAACTTTCTGTAAATTAGAGAAATATTAAGGAGGACCCTACGTTTATGTAGAACCGTAAAGAACACAAAAAAAGTTACAAAAAGTAAAAAATGCTTGTTTAAAAAGAAAGGTTTTTAGTTCTTTCTTAAAAGAGTCTATGGCTTGAGATTAGCTTGACTTGACTGTTCATTCTGAACACTGTGTCCTCTCTCTATATTTTTATTTTTGTTGTAATTATTATGCTCATTGTAAAAGTAATTTTTTTTTACTAAAGTTTGTATCTGTAATCGCAAACCAGATGGGTCATTCAGTGAACGCCTGTGGCTCGACGGCATGAAAAACAATCCAAACAGTCACGATTTTTAAACCTTTTTCATCATTAATCAAAGCTATTCTAAATGTAGGCTGTCAATAAGGAGGAAAGAGGGGTAGTGTCTCTTCAAAAAACAGAAAGAGACAATACATAATAATATTACAAAAATAAATCAACGTAAATGTATATAAAACATTATAAAAACGCATGTTTTTTATACTTCTTAATGTAAAGTAAAACTGTCCAACAGCGACACCCGCAGGTGAAGTTAGCGGGTTTCCTGAGCCCATAAAATTAACAGACCTGCCAAAGTCAATGATTGGATGTTGGAGAACATAGCGTGGCATGGGGACGTAATGACGTGCCATAATCGATCTATGTTCTATCACATGTAAAACGGGAACATGAACGGAGTACTCTAAAAGCAACTCATGTAAACACCTTAATCAGAATATTGTCTTATTTAGAATAAGGTCAATAATTAGATTACAGCTGTCCATGTAAATGTAGTCATTGTCCTCCTCCCTTGGGACATAACAAAACCCAGTCAATTTTGCCTTACAAACTGGACACACTGTTCCCTTGTAACCCAGTTCTTGGCAGTAAAAATACTGCCTAAGTCTTTTCTCAGGCGCCTCTCTCTGTGCCTGAGTAGCATTGAAGTCAGTGTTAGGTTCCCCAGACCTATTAGAAGTGTTTTTAAAGTTACCTTTTACAGGTTGAGAATGCTGACTACCCTGGCGAGCACTGAGATTCTGCTGTGCCAGTTTAACAGCATCCAGTCCAGTTGATGGCTTATGTTCCTAGAACCATACTCGAATCTCGTAGGGTAGGACCGGCAGCAATTGCTCCAGGACCACTGTCTCACCGATCTCCTCCTTTGTGTGCAGCTCAGGTCTCACCAAGCGAAGGTACAGGTTCCTCAGTCTGTTATAGGTCTCCGTCGGTGATTCTCTAGCTGGAGTCAACATGGCTCGGAAACGCTGGCGGTAAGTCTCCGGCGAAATGTTGAATTTTTCCAAAAGCTCCTCCTTCAGCTCGGCATAACCCTCCACTTGTTCCTCATCCATAGCCAGGTAGGCTTCCAGTGCTTGCCCAGACAGCAGTGGAACCAGATGGTAACTCCACTCCGCTTCTGGCCATCTCCAGGTCCTAGCGAGCCGCTCAAAGAGGTGAAGGAAGCTCTCCACGTCCTGTCCTTGTTGGAAGACTGGGAAGCTCAGCTCCGTTCGTGGTGTTGGCTGGCAGTACCTGGTGTCAGTCGGTGAGTCTCGGTCTCTCTGACAAGCCCTACTCCTCCGCTGGGCTGGTGTAGGGAGCTCCATCCGTGGACTGCCGCCCTCACTCAACTCCTCTGTCGGCCGGACTGCTTGCAGAATCGACTCTCGTAGACTCTGTATCTCCTTCACATAGCGGTTCTCCCGCTGCTCCTGTGCGTTCAGAAAGTCACACATCACAGCATACATCTCACCTCTAGATGTCGCCGCAGGGGACTCGGGTCATCGGGTTGACTCGGACTTGGGACGCACTGGTGGAAGCTCTCTCTCCTCCTCCGTAGACTCAGCCGTATCCCAGGCCACATCAGACTCGCCCCTAACCTTGCTCTGTGATCGAAGCCCCATTCTAGGCTTTCCACCTCTGTGCAGATTTGCAAGTAGCCATCCCACCGCTGCCACCAAATGTGAGACAACGGGTCTTTGCAGGCCCACTGTCAGGTGAAACTGGGTTTCCCAAAAAAATATAACTCCAAACAAAATAATGGCAATACGCGCAAAGATGTAAAAAGTGTAAAGTGATGTTTATTTTAAAGTAATTGAGAGGTAAAAACAGACCCAACGCTATATACAACAAAACAAAACTGTGCAATAGAACAAAAGAAAAGAAAATATAGATATAAATACATACACTCCAACTACTTTGAAGACCGACTAAAAGGAAGATCGCTCACGGCACCACACTTGCACGCTCGCTAGCCAGGGAAACTGACCCAGATCTTTCTCTGGTGCCCCTTCATATAGATCAAGCCCCGCACCTTTTTAGCTAAAACCATCCTTAACATGGAGGGGTAAGTATACAGGTAAGTATATACATTTACACCCCACTACAAAACTCTCACACATATACATATATATATATATATATATATATATATATATATATATATATATATATATATATATATATATATATATATATATATTAACAAAAATATTTATAGAAACCGGCTCGGGTTATGTATATAACCCTTGTTCCCTGAGAGGGAACGAGCACTGCGTCGGAACGATGATTTTGGGATACTCCCTAAGCATGAACGCGTCTGAAGTATGAATGAAACTAGTCCAATCCTTATTGGTCCTACGTCATGACGTAGATGTGACGGCATACCCGGAAGCTATAAAGGGGAGCCCGGCGCATAGTAGCGTCAATTATCGCGATGAAGCATAATGCTCTCAGGCAATACGCGGTGTGGCGACGAGACGCAGTGCTTGTTCCCTCTCAGGGAACAAGGGTTATATACATAACCCGAGCCGTTCCCTATATCGAGGGAACTTCGCACTGCGTCGGAACGACGATTTGGGGAACGAGTACCCACTAGGCCACACCAAGGATTCGCCTGCCCTATTGTGAGCTGGAGACCAGGCACAATCAGGACTGGAGTACCCTGCCACCGGGGGTCGCAGGGAGGTGTAGGCTGTAAAACCTTATGAATGTGTGCTGAGTAGCCCAGCCAGCCACTTCACAGATGTCCTGCATAGGGACTCCGGACAGAAGGGCCACCGAAGAGGCCATGCCTCTAGTCGAGTGGGCTCTCAAGGCAATAGGTGAAGGCAGATTGCGCACCTGATATGCCAAGGCTATTGCCTGCACAATCCAATTACTAATAGTAGGGGTTGATGCAGGCAGCCCTTTCTTGGGTGAGCCAAATCACACTAACAGCTGGTCTGATTTCCTCCACTGAGCTGACCTTTCCAGATAGATCCTTAGGGCCCGAACTGGACACAAAAGGAATAATCTCCCTTCTTCCGCCGTCACGTGGGGCGGAGGATGAAATGCCTGAAGAACCAAAGATCTGACCGTACTGGACAGAACCTTCGGCACATACCCTAGCCTAGGGTGCAGTACGGCCTTTACTCCTCCCGGGGCAAACTCCAAGCAGGTTGGCGTGATGGCCAAAGCTTGAAGATCTCCCACTCTCCTGAGAGAGGTAATAGCTAGGAGGAACGCCACTTTAAGCGTTAGATTCTTAGGTTCTGCTGCCTCGAGTGGTTCGAAGGGGGCCTCAGCCAGGCCTTCGAGAACCACTGCCAGATCCCAGGTTGGAACTCTGGTACGCACTACAGGTCTTAACCTACGCGCCCCACGAAGGAAGCGTACAACCAATTGATGCCTACCCAAAGGCCCATCACCTAACGGAGCGTGGAAAGCTCCAATAGCTGCCACATACACCTTAAGCGTGGACGGGGTAAGCCCTGCAGAGAAACGATCTTGTAGGAACTCCAGTACTGAAGCCACTGGGCAGTTAACTGGGTCCACCTCACGTTCTCTACACCAAGTGACGAAGACATTCCACTTGAGGCTGTACAATCTTCTAGTAGACGGGGCCCTAGAGCTAAGCAAGGTCTCTATAACGTCTGCCCTCCTCTCGGTACTCAGACCCAAAGGTTCCAGATTTCGGGGCGGGGGTGAAATATTGTGCCCCCTGCCTGCGATAGGAGGTCCCTCCTCAGAGGGACCTGCCACGGGTGACCGCCACGGGTGACTGCCGTATTGTCTGTACGGACTAGAACGTGGTACCCGCGAAGCTCCGGGAGGAAACTCCTGAGGGCCCTGTAAACCGCCATCATTTCCAGGCAGTTTATGTGCCAGGTCGAATGATGGTCCTCCCATGGACCCCTCGCAAAGCGGCCTTCCATGACCGCGCCCAAACCAGTAAGGGAAGCATCTGTTGAAACGGTTTTCCGGCAACATGATGCTCCCAAGACTGGCCCTTGGGACAGAAACCAAGCTTTCTTCCATATACCTAGAGCCCAAAGGCATTTGCGCGTGACTCTGATCATACGGAATGGGTTCCCTCTGGGGGAAAACCCCTTGGTTTTCAGCCACCACTGTAGAGCTCTCATGTGTAGCAGGCCGAACGGAATAATGTTGGACGCTGCCGCTAGATGCCCTAACACTATCTGAAAGTGTTTCACAGTGATACTCTGGCCTAGCTTTATTCTTGAGACTACCGCCAGAATGGTCTTGATTCGTGCGGGGGAGAGTTGCGCCCGCATCGAAACCGAATCCCATAATACCCCCAGAAAACTCGTTTTCTGAGCTGGCGCCAACACGCTCTTTTTTCTGTTGAGCCTCAACCCCAAGCGTTGGATATGTGCTAGAACTACATCTCGATGTTGAACTGCCATCTCGAACAACTGGGCCAGTATAAGCCAGTCGTCGATGTAGTTTAGTACCCGGATGCCCTGAAGTCTCAATGGAGCCAGAGCTGCATCCATACATTTGGTAAACGTGCGAGGGGAAAGAGCTAGACCGAAGGGAAGCACTCGATATTGGTACGCTTCGCCCCCGAAAGCGAACCTCAGAAACTTCCTGTGGCATGGAAGGATGGAGACATGAAAATAGGCGTCTTTTAAATCTATCGTGACGAACCAGTCCTCGGGCTGGATCTGACTCACGATTGTGGGAATGGTCAACATCTTGAACCTGAATCTCCTCAGAGACCGGTTCAGATACCTCAGATCTAAAATCGGCCGAAGCCCTCCTTCCTTTTTTGGAACTATAAAGTACCGGCTGTAGAACTCGGCCTCCCTCTCCGACAGCGGGACCCACTCTATGGCCCCCTTTGCCAGCAAGGATTTTACTTCTTGTTCCATTATCCGAACCCGCTCTGGCACCACTGCGGTCCATGTCACCACATTGAACTTTGGCAGGGGGGTGATCGAACTGCAGTCTGTACCCTATTTCTACAGTACGCAGGACCCATGTGGATATATTCGGAAGGCATTTCCATGCGCCGAGATAATCTACTAAGGGAATCAGCCTCTCGAGGCTGGTCTCGGGTGTTATTTGAGTCTTGTTTCCCGTCCCCTGAAGCGGATGCCCGGCAGGGGACGAAATACGATTTTCGATATTTGGACACTCGTCCCGCCCAGTCGCAGGTCTTACTCGAGGCGACTGGATCGAAACGTGCCCTAGGAAAAACGATGTGGCCCGAAGCGTCTGTGACGGCGGGATTACCACATCGTTTTCCCTTCGAGAGCGTCGCGCGAGAGGCAACCTCGGTTGTTCCCGCGCGAGGGGGACCGCTCTCTGAAGCCCTACCACAGCTAGGACTTCTTCCCAGCAGCCTTCTTAGCGAGAAGGACGTTCCTTAGATCGCCCTTCTGCACGGAAGCCTGCTGGTGAGAGCGCCGCCTCTGTTGCCAAGCTCCCTGGTACGCCTGCAATATCGATAGCGTGTGCAGAGCGCTACCAGCCCGACCCGCCGCCATATATGCCCTGCCCACCAACGCTGATGTGTCCCTGCATGGCTTGGTGGGCAGTACCGGGGCTTTTAGGGACGATGCCGATTCGGGTGACAGATAGCTCGCGAGAGCATCTTCCACCCGCGGCATCGTCCCGTAGCCTGCCTCGCGCGCACCCAAGACATTAGCATAATCTAATACTGGGGGGTTGGATATGCGCGCGGAGTATGGTCTATTCCAGGCAGCGTTCTTAGCGAGAAGGACGTTCCTTAGATCGCCCTTCTGCACGGAAGCCTGCTGGTGAGAGCGCCGCCTCTGTTGCCAGGCTCCCGGAGGAGGGGCTCTAGAGGCGACGCTCTCCTTTTGCACCTGACGGTGCGAGGAGCTGGCTGACGGCTGAGGCTGCCCACTAGTGGCAGCCTTCGCTGATTTTGGCCGACGAGGGAGAAACTGTCGGAAGGCCGCTGACTGTTTTCTCGCCTCCTGAAACCTGTCGACGACCGAATTAACGGCGTCGCCGAACAGGCCAGAAGGCGAGATCGGGGAGTCCAGGAGAAACGTTTTATCTTTCTCCTTCATCCCCGACAGATTTAGCCACAGGTGTCTCTCCACCGTCACCATTGAGGCCATGGAGCGGCCGATGGCACGGGCCGTCCCCTTGGTGACGCGGAGAGACAGATCAGCGGCCTTCCTCAGCTCTAAAATATCCTCCGGGGAGGGACCCTCTCCCTCGTCCAGCTCTTTTAAAAGGTCGGCCTGGTACGCCTGCAAGATAGACAGCGTGTGCAGAGCGCTACCAGCCCGCCCCGCCGCCATATATGCCCTGCCCACCAAAGCCGATGTGTCCCTGCATGGCTTGGTGGGCAGTACCGGGGCTTTTAGGGACGATGCCGATTTGGGTGACAGATAGCTCGCGAGAGCATCTTCCACCCGCGGCATCGTCCCGTAGCCGGCCTCGCATCCTATCAGAGGAAGATTGAGAAAGTGCCTCGGCAGTCTCAATCTCCGCTGATACGTCCAGCTGCGAGCCCCATGATCTGCGACACCGCGCCGCCTCGGCGGACGCAGGCCCAAAACCACGGGGCTCGCGTGGTTGGCCGGCCTCATCGAAGACCGCCAACCGAGACCTCAGCACCCTGAGCGTCAGCAGCTCGCAGTGGCTGCAGGCGGCTCCCTCGAGAGCCGCATGAGCATGCTGAACGCCCAGGCACTGAACACAAAGAGAGTGCGTGTCCGTTCCCGAGATGTAGCGGGGACACGGATGCACGCACCTCTTAAACTCTGTATTAGACATTTTTACTTTCTTTGGTCTCTTTACTGATAATATATATATATATATATATATATATATATATATATATATATATATATATATATATATATATATATGGGACAGACAACAATAAATAGACAGACAATGATTAAACACACACAGAGCGTTATGCTGAAGAGCGATAACTGACGCTACTATGCGCCGGGCTCCCCTTTATAGCTTCCGGGTATGCCGTCACATCTACGTCATGACGTAGGACCAATAAGGATTGGACTAGTTTCATTCATACTTCAGACGCGTTTATGCTTAGGGAGTATCCCCAAATCGTCGTTCCGACGCAGTGCGAAGTTCCCTCGATATAGGGAACAAGATGTGATCAAAATAACAAACACAATAGATAAACAAAAATAATAAACACATTAGTGTTGTCACGATACCACATTTTTGACTTCGATACTGATACTAAATCGATACCACGGTAAAAAAACAAACAAAAAACAGATAATATGAATAATATGACAACAGAACGTATTATTCATTGTTTTATTTTTTTACTAAAAAATCACTTGGCCAGCATGTTCCTGCCCTGGTTTTTGATCATTCTCTCCTGTTATTGCAATAATAACTACATGCCAATGTGAAGATCCTTACAGAGATCACATTATCAATCATGTTATCATTCACTAACCTTTCACTAACCTTTTCAACAGGTTGGGATGACCAAAATCTTATTTTATGATACGAGTAATTTAATATTTTTTAAATGTAATTTTATAATTATAATATAGATTTTTAATTGTATGTTTTTAAAAATGAGCAAAAAATCCAAATTACAAACAATATGACAAACAGTGCTTTATTTTTTAGTTCATTAGGTCTATTTAACAGTAGCAAGTCAAGAAAGAAATTAAATAATCAAATATAAAACTGCTTACTTAGTCTTCACTCTATAATCTAACTATACATTGATATTTTTTATAAATATATTTTAGTTATTTAGCCAAGCATGTGGTGGTTTTCTATTTTTTTTTATTGTTTGCTTAACATTAATCACAGAATATTAGGTCTGGCTTAAGACCTAGACGGATCTAATTACCTCAACTGTAATCACGTTCACTAAAGACATATCCTACTGTGTTCATTCAAACCCAAATAATAATCCGCGAATGGCACGCGCGTAGGGCACCAAGTGCTGAGGGGGGCACCACTCACTTTTCTCTGAGCGCACCCTCCGGGTGACAGATATTATGAGTTTACCTATTACTAATAATGATTACAGTCAGCAACTAGAGAAAGCAGAACAATCACAGACCCGAATCCAAACTATACATTAGGGGTGACCCCTAATAGTCGAAGATTCGATGCATCGATATGCAGGACCGGATTCGACCACTGATCTCATGGTCGAATCTTCACAGGTGTTATGAAACAAGGATCATACCATTTTGGCAATATGGGGGTGCTTAATATTAGTGTTATAAAGACGTGGCACAGCGCTAAGCGATTGGCCCTTTAAGGGCACTGAGATTCGCACCGGACGCGCCGTGCCTTTATAATTTGAACACATATACACTGACGCCGACATTCGACGCCTGTCCGCGGCGATTAAACGTATATTTCCCTCAAATTGTGAATGTAAATACTGATTTCACCCTTTGCTACAAGATACACTCATCGTGCAGCTCTTCTGTCAGAAGTCAGATAGTGTAAATATAAAGTAAAATAAAAATAGTCTTAGCCTACTGCTGACTAGTGTCCTGCCCTTCCCTTCCCTTCCCAACCTGTTTATACCGTTTATTTTTTTCCGGTCTATGGTTTACACACACACATAGATGATTCGACTATCGGTTGTTCATAGAGAGATTCGAAAAGGCAGGAGGAAACCTCTCATTTAGCAAATGTTGCTGATTCATTATTGAATAATTGAATAATTAACACTCACAGAGCTTTTCTGCAGTTGCTTACAGCTGGTATCAGTCTTCTTCTGCCTTCATCTGATGTGTTGTATTTCCTGGTGTTCAGCTCATCCAGCGGCTCCTCTGAGATCTGAAGCATGTAGGCAATTGTTGAGCAGTGAGACGGAGAGAGTTTCTTCTCTGCGTGTTTGTCTGATTTCACAAAATCCTGAATCTCTCTGGACAGAGTCTGATCTTTCACTTCCAGCAGACAGAGGAACAGATTGATGGATTGATCAGATGAGAGTTCAGCTGAGAGTAGCGATGAGAGTACACGTCCATCAATATCCTCATCATCTTTGATCTTGTGTTGAATGAACTGTGTGATTCTCTTGATGCTCTCTGAGCTTTTCACTGTGTGTGTCAGTAGATCCTGTAAGAGTCTCTGATTGGACTCCAGAGAGACGCCCAGCAGGAACCGCAGGGACAGATCCAGCCGTCCATTCTTACTCTCAAGGGCTTTATCTACTGCTGATGTTAGTAGATCATACAGAGAGTCTTTATCTACTGTTGATGTTAGTAGATCACACAGAGAGTCTTCATCAGGCCAGTAAGATCTGAATTCATGCAGTGGTTTATTGTTCTTGATCACATGAGAGTAAAACTCATAGAAAGCAGCAAGAAACTCCTGGATGCTCAGATGAATGAAGCTGTAGACTTTCCTCTGATGAATCACAGATTCCTCCTTAAAGATCTCAGTGCAGATCCCAGAATGCACTGCGGCGTCAGTGATGTCTATGCCACTCTCTCTCAGGTCCTCCTCATAGAACATCACATTGCCCTTCATCAGCTGATTGAACGCCACTTCAGCAAGTTTCACAATCACTTCTCTATTAGACAGCAGAAGTTTCTCTGGATCTCTCTCTTCATACTTCTGATTCCTCATGTTGATCTGAATCAGCAGGAAGTGGATGTACATTTCAGTCAGAGTTTGAGGGATTTCTGCCCTCAGATCTTCTTCCAGGAGCTTTTGAAGCACAGTGGATGAGATCCAGCAGAAGACAGGTATGTGGCACATGATGTGGAGGCTTCTTGCTCTTCTGATGTGGGAGATGATTCTGCTGGCTTGATGCTCGTCCCTGATTCTCTTCCTGAAATATTCCTCCTTCTGAGGCTCATTGAATCCCTGAATCTCTGTCAGACGGTTGATGTATTTGGAGGGGATCTGATTAGCTGCTGCTGGTCTGGAGGTGATCCAGATGAGAGCCGAGGGAAGCATGGCTCCTTTCATGAGCTTTGACATCAACACATCCACTGATGAAGTCTCAGTCACATCAGAAACTTCCTTTGACATCAACACATCCATTGATGAAGCCTCCGTCACATAAGAAACTTCCTGAGCATCTGTAAACCTCAGTGTGATTCTGCTTTCATCCAGACCATCAAAGATTAACACAACTTTACACTCCTCATAAATCCTTGAGTCCAGATCATGAAGTTCAGGATGAAAGTCCAGCAGAAGTCTGTGAAGACTGTACTGATGATCTCGGATCAAGTTCAGCTCTCGAAATGGAAGCACAAACATGAAATCTACATCCTGATTGGCTCTTCCCTCGGCCCAGTCCAGAATGAACTTCTGCACAGAGACAGTTTTTCCGATTCCAGCGATGCCTTTAGTAAGAACAGTCTTGATCTGCTGTTTCTCCGCACATCCTGGTTCAGCTGAGGCTGTAAAGATGTCATTGCAGTAGATTGGAGTGTCTTGTGAGTGTTGTGTTCTGGCTGTTTTCTCCATCTGTAAAACCTCATGTTCTTCATTCACTCCTTCTCTCTCTCCCTCTATGATGTAGAGCTGTGTGTAGATCCTGTTCAGGAGGGCTTCATTCTCGTGGAGTTGGATTCCCTCAAATAATCTCTCATACTTGTTCTTCATGCTGGTTTTGTGTCTGTCTTTGACTCTCTGGAGCTCATCATTCATTGGTTTAGGAGAATTTCCAGTCGGATCATCTCTATCCAATCTGATCAAACATTGACACAAAAAAATAGGTTAAAATTATGTAGAATAAAGGATTTAAATATATAAATGAAACATAACCTTAAATAAAGTAAATCAATACAGATGCACATTTATCCAAAGCAGCTTCCCAGAAAACAGAGAAGTATAAAAACACAGGGAAAAGGAAAACCGTGTCTTTCAATCCTCCAGCGAGCAGCTCAAGGTGACAGAGACCAGGAACAAACGCACTAAGAGCTTTAAATGGGAGTATCTATAGAGTAGTATTGAATCCTTCATATCTCCGAAAAGTCTTTAGTTTTATTATATTTATAAAAGAAAGATAGGCTGTACCAAGTCTTTCCGGAAAAAATTGAGCGGATGGAGGCGTATCGTGTGGGCAGAGCTAAAGAATGACGAGCGTGCACAAAACAGTGACATCCACAAGCGTGGAAAAGAAAACGCTACCCTAAATAAACTATGGCTATCAATCAGTTTCAGCTATACATATATGATCCAGAATCAGATCAGGAGGCTGAAATAAATTTAACAGGAGAAGCAGCAACAGCAGGAAGTCCGTCTCTGTGATATATAACAGTTAACGTTACTGTATTTAGTGGCTTGTCAACATTTGCGTGTGTTTACTTGTGGATAATGAGGATATGATTTGGTTTATGTGCTATTATATGCGACTAAACCTTAGCAATCTCAAGCAAAACAGTTTTGCACATCAGACTAGCATATAACGTTACATAGAGGTTTATGTTTGGGGTGGTTTTACAATAAAAAAACAGACTCCTAAAATGGTCAGCTAAACAAATGTATTTAAACACATATGGCATACATCGCATGCTTCATTGGTATATTAACTATACCATCGCGTTGTTTATTGATGTTTACTCACGCGACGATAGCCAACACAGACATTTGAAGCAGTTTTACTCACCGCCTGCTTCCAAAGCACGATCGTGAACCTTTGTCATCACCGCCCAATCAAAAACACACTTCTTTTGGTGACATTGTTGATTTGGTGAGGTCCTGAGACAGCAGTGAGTGCAGTGTTTATGGGCGGCGGGCATTTGCTATCTCTCTGGTCCGGTCGCTTGCGTGCGCACCCTTCTGGGAGAATATATGGCCCATACAAGGACATTCCGACCCGTTGAAGTCAAGCGGACACATACTCAGAAAAAACTTTCCGAAACTTGTGAGGAATCGGAAGGGGTATTTTTGGCAATTAAATATTCAACTCATCAAACGTTGAACTTATTTTTTTGAAACTTTGTCCATGTTTAGAATGAGAATCTTTAACAGTGTAAAAAGCTCAGTATGCATGAAACAGCATTTACATAGACAATAAGTGTCTTATATCTGGACATTGGGATCAAAGTTCATCACTGAATGTTTGTCCACAGATTTGAGGTGAAATCAGAAATAAAAACTGAACTCATCACTCTGTGTATTAAGTTTGTTTTTGAGTCTCATGTTTAATGTCATCTCTAAGTTACACTAGACCAGTTAAAGGGATAAAGGGACCTGTTAAATTCACCCAAAAATGAACATGCAGTCATTATTTACTCAACCTGATGTTGTTCTAATGGCTTATGATCTTCATTCTTTTTTAGGCCACAAAAGGAGAAATGTTGAGAAATGTCCTGCTCGTGTTCGTCTGTATAATGGCAGTAATTACCGAGTAGCTTCAAGCTTTAGAAGAGAAAGATTCGCAGAATGATTCCATCAGACTCAAGCTGTATAATCAAAGTGTGAACATTTGTCCGCTGTGAACCAGGAAAAGCACACAAGCACCATTTAGAGAAATCAAGATGAATTTAGACACAAACTCCACACCTAAAAACCCTTAAAGTGTGGGATGTTTCTTCTCTGAGGTGAATATCTCCAGAACGGCTGTCAGATGACTCCAGAGATATTCAGCTCAGAGATCATCAGATCATCATTCTGGGATGCTTCTGAAATCTTACAATTTTCCCTTTAGTTTTGTTTAATTTATTATATAATCTCTAATACTAGATCATATGATCTTATCATGAGATCGAGCTTTCTGCTCGGCTGCACCGCGGCTTTGGAACCACCTTCCCAGTGAGCTGAGAGCAGTATAGAGCCTGGACCAGTTTAAATCTCAACTGAAGACTTTCTGTTCAGAAAGGCTATTATGTGTTGATCGTTTGTATTTTTCTTTATTTTTATTTTTTATACATTTTTTTTTTTTTTCTCCCCTTTTTCCATTGTTGAACTTTGAGATTCTTTGGAATGAAAAGTGCGTTATAAATTAAATCTATTATTATTATTATTATTATTATTATATCTCACCTCTTCACAGACACACAGCTGGGGTCAGAGGTCATGGCTTCACTGAATCTAAGAGGATGACCCATGGATCGGTCACTCCTCACAGACACACAGCTGGGGTCAGAGGTCATGGATTCACTGAATCTAAGAGGATGACCCATGGATCGGTCACTCTTCACAGACACACAGCTGGGGTCAGAGGTCACTGCTTCACTGAATCTAAGAGGATGACCCATGGATCGGTCACTCTTCACAGACACACAGCTGGGGTCAGAGGTCACGGCTTCACTGAATTTATGAGGATGACCCATGGATCGATCACTCCTCACAGACACACAGCTGGGGTCAGAGGTCATGGCTTCACTGAATCTAAGAGGATGACCCATGGATCGATCACTCCTCACAGACACACAGCTGGGGTCAGAGGTCATGGCTTCACTGAATCTAAGAGGATGACCCATGGATCGGTCACTCTTCACAGACACACAGCTGGGGTCAGAGGTCACGGCTTCACTGAATTTAAGAGAATGACCCATGGATCGGTCACTCCTCACAGACACACAGCTGGGGTCAGAGGTTACAGCTTCATCACTGGGTTCTGCAGATGAAGATCTCTCGCTGCTCCGTCTTTTCTCCATAATGACAAACTGAGCTCAGACCTGCACACAGACAAATCACACAACTAAACCAAGTGTGTTCAGGAGCATTGTTGGAGAGAAGCTATTGTGAGGAACTGAAAAACACTGATCATTGACCAACACACCTGCTCTAAAGTCAATAGCGCAGTATTTCTTAGTTTTTTAAAGGGTGTAATATTAGTCAAATGAGCCTATAAGTGATGCACAATGGGCATACACACAGAGGGACGTGCAACAGCAGCAGCAGCACACACACACACCTGCTTATTACACACACAGGGATGCGCTGAATGATGATTTAACTGACTTGGAACTAGGGATGCAGCGAATCCGATTTTTGAGGTTCGGCCGAATACCGAATCCACTGGTTAAGATTCTGCCGAATCCGAAACCGAATACGGAATCCAACTCCCATCCTCAGTCCATTATCACAGTAAACACATTAATGACACAAACAACGTCCACAACAGAGTATTTTTAATTTAATTTAATTTTAAAAAAGGCAACATTATGCCAGGATGACTGTACCATATTGCTGTCTATAGATTCCTTCATGCACAAAAAAACCGGATCACAGCTTCTTTTACGTCCTTACGTAATGACGTCATTTCTATCATACCAGCGGATGAAAATACATTCAAACACATTCATGTAAAGTATTTGTAATTAAAAAAACTTAGTAAAGCAATAATTATTATTGTAATCATCGTCATCTTGAATACGTTTTTTAATTCATGTTTTGCAAAAGCACTCAATACAGCCACTGTCGTGCAAACAGTTATGTTTTACACAGATTAAATAAACTTACATTGACATAACATAAACTTACACAAATCCTTGGTTCACCCGTGCTCATATATTATCAGCATCCGTTTTCCGAGAGAAACAGCAGCCGTCCCACTCTGAGAGAAACAGTTCTGTTCAAGACGACGCTATCACGCATGCAGTATCTCAGCTCACCGGTTCTCACAGCAAAACATGTCTCTTGCCCCTTTTCCACCAAGGCAGTGCTGGTGCTAGTTCAGAGCCAGAGCCTAGTTTCAAATCGGTTCTTTGTGTTTCCACAGCCAAAGCACCAGCTCCGAGCCAGGAAAAGTGGTTCTTAAATAGCACCAAAACATTGCTGGGCTAGAAGTAAGAACCGCTTACGTCAGGCGCAGGGGGCGGGGTCAACAAGATGAACACAAACTTGAGATCCGCCATTTTTTAAATAGCAGCTAATGGAGCTAATAGCTGCGGCTCGTATATAATCACCGTCTATACAAATTACTACGAACTGCATGAATGCGTTGGATTCGCTGTGTTTTGATGCCGATGATTTACGATGTCGAATCAATAGTAACGCAACGTTCGGCATTGTTGATGGAAGGCTCGATCGAGATGCTTCTGCGCTGTGACATCGCCATATGACATCAAAGTAACAGCGAGAGCAAACGACTCCTTATGCTTTTGAATCACTCGCGCAGTATTTAGATATCATATGTGGGTTGGTCTGCGCAACGTCAATGCATTAGATAAAACATGCCTGGAAATTGTGTGTGTTTGTGTTTCCCGCTGCCTCGCTAGCAGTAGAGTCCTGCAACGGGTTGGGTACCCGCGGGCATAAAAGTGGCTAAAACGTGTGGATTGAGTAATTTATAAAATGCACGGGCGGGGGTGCGGGCGGATGATTAATTCCGTGCGAGCGGGTAGAAGCCCGGATGAAAAATATGTGCAATATTTTCTGTGCTGTGGCAAGGTGGAGGAGCGAGCGAGACCGGGGCGTGATGGCAAATGAGCGTCACCTGTGAGCCACACCGGTCTCAAATCCTCTCATGAGGGAGCTCGGCAGCATATAAGGACGAGAGATCACCAGACCTAGATTTTACGTTGAGTTGTGTTTGTTTTATTATGTGTGTGCATGGCAGATGTCCGTGAGGGGCCGCGTTACTTTCGCTTTGTTTGGTTAAGTCTTTTAAATGTTCGCTGGTTCTCGAAAAACAAACTGGTCATCCTCCTTTACCATTACACATACACGCAACAACGATATGCCATATGATCTATCACGTCACCACCATTGCGACTTTTGTTGATGCCTCTCGTAGCCCAGATGGAGCAAGCGTTGCAGGATTAGCAATGGATGAAGTAAAAATAAAGTTTGTGAGTGGAGTATATAAAATTGTTGACAACGAGTCTATAAAGGCACTTTAGCCTGTTTCTTTAGCCCATTCATGACGCTGTTGTGATGTTGAGAGAGGTGCAAAATAAAAAAAAATAAAGCATTTTAATTGGAATGATTTTAGCGTGTGTGATTTATTGCGCGCACGGATCGGGTAACGGGCAAATATTAACGGGTCTGGGATGGACCCGTGCAGGACTCTGGTATGACGTAAGACCTGGCTCTGTTGTGGCTCTTAGCATGTGGAAAAACAAACGGTTCTTAGAAGGCTGTCAAGTCGAACCAACTTAGAACTGACACTAGCACTGGCTCCGAACTAGCACCCGGTTCATTCTGGTGGAAAAGGGGTATCAGTTCAGTGAACTGTTGGAGTTGCAACATATACTTCAAGATATTAGTTTATTTCTAGTATGAGGGACTGTCACTCATGCCAGAAAGTGAGTAACTATAGTAACTTGTGGGATCAGCGCTGATTCAAGACGCGAACCGTTTAGAACGATTCAGTCCGATTTGGTGAACTGGTTCGACCGGATCACTTAAAAGATCTGGTTAAAAAGAATGATTCGTTCGCGAACCGGACATACTAGGTGTTTCTCAATGTCAAGGATGCTTCCTTGGAAGGACTACCTTCATAGGCTAGGCGAGGCTCCACTTTAGCATTCGGAGAACACGTAAATGGAACAGGCTAGCAAGTGCATGTCATTGCGTCATTACGTCAGTGAAAAAATTATTAGTAATTTGCACCGGCAATTAAACATTAAAATTTACTTATATTTACTACGGTTATAACAAATGTTTGGTAACGTAATTAAAAGCATTGTGGCAATCAGCGAGGTGAGGGACCATGAGAGCGGGCCGGTGGAGTGATAATGAGCGGCAGCTGATCACCACACCGGTCCCGTCTCACGGCAGTGACGGGAGTATAATTGGAGGAGCATGGAAGACGAGAGAGGACTAGGCCTGGACTTTATGTTATGGTATGTTTATGTTTTATTATGTGTGTGCGGGCAGTCGTCCGCATTACTTTCGTTTTGTTTATTATTTATTATAAAGTTGTTGAACGTTCGCCGGTTCCCGCCTCCTTCCTTCCCATCTACAAACCCCGATACAAGCATATTTGCCCCGTTCACGCTCCGACTCTGGGAACGTCTGAAGATAGCAAAGCTGCGCGCATAGGATTGTGGGTGATTTGAGAACGCGAAGAGCGCGAAGGCTACTCATATGCATCCTTTCCTGTATATGACATATTTTCGAACGAAGGACTCAGTCCTTGGTTGAAATATAGAGGATCCTCGACATTGGAACACCTAGTAAACACGTTGCCATAATCAACCGCGGCATCATGTTCGACCAGTATTGCGTAGTGCAAGCGGGTTCGGTTCGGTGGAAAAAAATTCTAAGGTTCGGCAGAAACCGAACCCAGTCAAAAAGCCCAATATTCGGCCGAATCCGAACCCGAATCCTGGATTCGGTGCATCCCTACTTGGAACTACCTGTGCATTAAACAATTTATTGCACACCTTCCAGCCAATCAGAATGTAATATTCAGACAGACCACGGCATAAATTACTTTTTGTTAATGTTACACTAAAATGTTATGAAGTTAGACTTTACTTAAGATTTCCAGGGAAAACACTACCAACTTGTACTTTTTTATAATTTTTATTTTTTTACATGCTGTGTGACTGCCACTACTATTGTACTATAATGTGTGTGTGTTTGTGTGTGTGTGTGTGTTGGTCGCTTATTGAGAAGTGAATGCAGACAGGAGTTCAGTTTCAAACTTTAAACCCTTGATTTTAAAATATGCTGCTCTGTCTCTGCCATAAAAACCCAATATCGGTCGAACTCTATTCAGATGTGCTTTTAGAAAAACTACAGCACAAAACATTGGATGTGCAATTCTGTGTAACAGGGGTGAAGGAGTTTTGTGACACCACTGAGCGAGAAAGGGTTTGATCTGGTCTACACCCAACTCCACAGCAATGCTCTGGACAACAGTCTTTGCCAGATACAGAATAGATTTCAAGGCCACGAAAAAAAGACCTCATCGACCCCCAGCGGAATCAGAGTGACCGAAGTATTCTTGAGACGTTGAATTCCTGTCTGTGACGCAACATCGGTCATACTATGTTTCTGTATAATACAGGTCCTTCTCAAAAAATTAGCATATTGTAATAAAAGTTCATTATTTTCCATAATGTAATGATAAAAATTTAACTTTCATATATTTTAGATTCATTGCACACCAACTGAAATATTTCAGGTCTTTTATTGTTTTAATCCTGATGATTTTGGCATACAGCTCATGAAAACCCAAAATTCTCAAAAAATGTGCATATTTATTCCGACCAATAAAAGAAAAGTGTTTTTAATACAAAAAAAGTCAACCTTCAAATAATTATGTTCAGTTATGCACTCAATATTTGGTCGGGAATCCTTTTGCAGAAATGACTGCTTCAATGCGGCGTGGCATGGAGGCAATCAGCCTGTGGCACTGCTGAGGTGTTATGGAGGCCCAGGATGCTTCGATAGCGGCCTTAAGCTCATCCAGAGTGTTGGGTCTTGCGTCTCTCAACTTTCTCTTCACAATATCCCACAGATTCTCTATGGTTTCAGGTCAGGAGAGTTGGCAGGCCAATTGAGCACAGTAATACCATGGTCAGTAAACCATTTACCAGTGGTTTTGGCTCTGTGAGCAGGTGCCAGGTCGTGCTGGAAAAAAAAACGTCAATTCATCTCCATAAAGCTTTTCAGCAGATGGAAGCATGAAGTGCTCCAAAATCTCCTGATAGCTAGCTGCATTGACCCTGCCCTTGATAAAACACAGTGGACCAACACCAGCAGCTGACATGGCACCCCAGACCATCACTGACTGTGCGTACTTGACACTGGACTTCAGGCATTTTGGCATTTCCTTCTCCCCAGTGTTGCTCCAGACTCTGGCACCTTGATTTCCGAATGACATGCAAACAGGTCCAGCATGAGCAACAGTCCAGTGCTGCTTCTCTGTAGCCAAGGTCAGGTGCTTCTGCCTCTGTTTCTGGTTCAAAAGTGGCTTGACCTGGGGAATGCGGCACCTGTAGCCCATTTCCTGCACACGCCTGTGCACGGTGGCTCTGGATGTTTCTACTCCAGACTCAGTCCACTGCTTCCACAGGTCCCCCAAGGTATGGAATCGGTCCTTCTCCACAATCTTCCTCAGGGTCTGGTCACCTCTTCGCGTTGTGCAGCGTTTTTGCCACACTTTTTCCTTCCCACAGACTTCCCACTGAGGTGTCTTGGTACAGCACTCTGGGAACAGCCTATTCGTTCAGAAATGTCTTTCTGTGTCTTACCCTCTCGCTTGAGGGTGTCAATGATGGCCTTCTGGACAGGGTCAGGTCGGCAGTCTTACCCATGATTGCGGTTTTGAGTAATGAACCAGGCTGGGAGTTTTTAAAAGCCTCAGGAATCTTTTGCAGGTGTTTAGAGTTAATTAGTTGATTCAGATGATTAGGTTAATAGCTCGTTTAGAGAACCTTTTCATGATATGCACATTTTTTTTAGATGGAATTTTGGGTTTTCATGAGCTGTATGCCAAAATCATCAGTATTAAAACAATAAAAGACCTGACATATTTCAGTTGGTGTGCAATGAATCTAAAATATATGAAAGTTTAATTTTTATCATTACATTATAGAAAATAATAAACTTTTATCACAATATGCTCATTTTTTTAGAGGGACTTGTATTGATGGTTTCTATAATTTTGATGGCTTCCGTATAATATTGATGGTTTTTGTATAATATTGATGGTTTCTGTAGCCGTGGTGTCATGATTTTATTAAGACGTGGATTAATTCAGGGGACACAACTTTGCTTATATTCTACAAGCTTTGCATAACTTTGTTTAGCAGCTATAATAATTAGAGTAAATCATGAGAGTAGATTCATTCTGAATAAAAAAGAGCAACTGATCTGTGTTCATCTCAAACGAGCAGAAGTCACGATGTATATGACACACAAACATGTGCTTAAACACACTTTATACACAAACATGCCCATATGAAAAAAACCTGTATGGTTCATATATAGCGACCATATATCTTCCTTACTTAAATCAGTCAGAATTATATTATATGTTATGACAAACACAAATTTGTGATGGAAACACTTTTATTTCAACACAAAAGGAAACACTCAAATTATACTCCACATGTGTAATTTACAATTCCAACTTGATAGCAAACTGAACTTTGCTCAGGAAAAAAATAAAATAAAATACATTGAACACAGTGTCATGGCCATCAATCAAACATAATTAACGGATTAGCTCACCCCAAAATGAAAATTGACTGATAATTTACTCACCCCCATCTCATCCAAGATGACCATGTCTTTATTTCTTCAGTGGAAAAGAAATTAAGTTTCTTGAAGAAAACATTCCAAGATTGTTCATCATATAATTCTTTTCAAAGGGCTTCATAGCCTCTGCATGCTCCCAGATAAGCATTTTTTATTAGAAAAATATCCATATTTTTGACTTTATAGACTAAAATATCTAGTCAACCGTGCACGTCTACTTATGCCAAAAGAGTGACCTCTGACCTGAAGCATGATGTATTGATGAATGCGGATATGCAGAGAATAAAGGAAAACAAAACACTGGTCACGAATTTGAATTTAAAGAGGATTTGCTATAAGAGAAGAGCTTTTGTTGCCCAGAGAGACATTGAAGCTTATGCTACTCCTACATCGCATCACTCAGGTCACTCTTTTGTCTCAAGTGGTCTGCCATGAGCTGGTTATTTTAGTCAATAAAGTTATAAATATGGATATCTATATCAGTATCTATATCAATTACTATATTAACTGTTTATTAGTACTTATTTCACATAGTAATTATAGTACACATATTAAAGCTTTATTTGTTGTGTTCTGAAAATGAACGAACGTCTTATGGTTTTGGAACGACATGAGGGTCATTTTAAGAACTTACATTTTTGGGTGAACTAAACGTTAAAAATTAACAAAGTTTAATAAATACTGTTATAATGTTTTTCTCATTGTTATTTCATGTTAGATAATACATTACAATAAAGTCTCATTTGTTAACATTAGTTAAAGTCTTACAACTCACATTACATAAACTTCTCCAACACTTCCCATTCAAAACTGAACCAGTCCTCATGGGATGAAACAGTCTGTGGCTGAACCTGTGGAACCTGTTCTTCTTGCATGGTCTTCAAATGTTCTCATAAAGATCTTTCTGTGGATGAAAAAGAAAAAATCTTCTTGACCAACCCATTTACATACATGAATATTAGAAACACGTTTCAATTAGGCATGTGCCGAAATCAATTTTTCATGTTGCGATTAATTGATGAAGCTTTTATCACGGTATACGATATTATCACAATATTGAAATAAGTTGCAAAAAAAGTGTTGTCATAGCATTATAGCTTTAAGACCTATTTTGTGTAATAACATAAATAGCTGAATATTGAAATACAATAATACAATGCACCAAAAATATATACAGCTCTGGAAAAAAATAAGAGAAATCAATGTTAATGTTACATGTATACCTGTCTGTTTGTGTTTTGAGTTCAGCCCAAACTGAACTGAACTGAACTTCAAACTGAACTCTCTTAATTTTTTCTAGAGCTGTAAAAGTACAATTTTCAAACTGTTTAAAGTGCAAAAGAATTAGGCTATAAAGAACAACAGGTAACAAATTACAATAATGTCTCATTATTTAATGCATTATCTAATACTGAGCAATAGCTACATTTGTAAAGAAAGGATGTCTTTTGGTAATGTTAGTTAAGAAATACTGATCATTGTTAGTTTTGTCTTAGGTCCATTAAAAAGGTTATTTTGTTATTAAAGAGCAACTAAGAAATTAACATTACTTAGAATAATTAATTCTTTATAAGTATTTTTCATTGTCAGTTTGGTAATAATAAATTAACATAATGAACTTTACTAATGAAGTCGTATGTCTTTTGGACAAATAATCCAAAAAAATTCTAATCATTAGGGCATGTTGTAGTCCAGATTAAAACAATGTTTAAGTTTGAAAATAAATAGCCTATTAAATCTTTAAGTATTAAGTATTTGGTGCTTTGATAAACAACATTGAGATTACAAAAACAAATGGCGTTTATAATGTTTTAAAACGTTGCTAGCATGGTTGCTTTTGTTTGCGGGGTTTCCGGGGTAAACGCTGCATTGTGCAGTTCATCAGCGCCCTCTACTGTCACTGAGCGGCACTTCATTAGCGCGTCTCCTTCATCAATTCATGTGCTTCTCATTTACATCTGAGCGAGTGTCCCTTTGACTCAGAATACTGCTGTGTTGAGCATTCATACGATTGATGGGCAACGTATTCTTGAGTGCATTATAAAAAAAATTATAATTGGTAATAAATTATTATTTACGATATTTTGAAGTACCCATGATAACAATATCGTGCATTTTCATTATGGTGATATATCGAATTACAGAAAATCGGCACATGCCTAGCTTCAATATAATGTTTTCCAGTATAACAATCTATTCTAATAGAGTAACTTGCGTTCTATTACTAAATGTTAATATTGTACATAATTTAGATTCATATATGTTGCAGTTACATGAATGCAAATGATAGCTTATATTTTAGCTATATTTTAACTACATTAGAGCAATCTGCAAACTCAAGTTCACTACAACTTAACTCTTTTAAAGTGAATTGGCACAAAAATTACTATTAATTGACTATTAATGATCACAAAAGGAACATACCGGGATTCTAACTTTTTCTTTTTGTCGGTGTCACACAGCAAATCGCTGTAACGTTATCTATGCAAACCATGAGCTTTAGGGTTTAGTTACCAAATTACATAGTTAAACAACAAGAATAGTCGTTTTTTACATTTGATCATTTAGCAGACGCTTTTATTCAAAGGGACTAACAAGTGAGGAGACCAATCATATAGTTTAATAACTTTAATACAAATATAATAATTTTTCACTTGTTATTTTTGCACATTAAATACTTGTAATTGTTTAAATGTTGCACGTGCGCAGCATAAATAGGCTTAATGTTACCTACGTTACCTAACACTAAGGCTGTGGCGCAGAAATGATAACAGAAACGAACAATTTACAAATCTTTTAGCAAATCTTGCCATTAAATAAGTTAACATTTGCATTGAGAATGACATGACAAACACAAATCTTACCGGGAGCTTGAAACAACATCGCGGTCCCGCTGGGAGGCAATCATATCAGGGAGACAATGAACCCGCGATTGATTTCCGCCTGGCCGCGGCGCGTTGACGCATGCGCAGTTTGCGATGACAGAACTAAATCTATTTTTGAGTGTTTAATTCTTTTTTTTAAATATTGCTGATATTATTGTTAACAAATAGTTTGTATAGGTAGACCACCTTTACAAAACAAATATATGGGGATATACTGCAATTATATGCAAAATAGCCTATATTAAAGGAAATAAAAAGGAATAAAGGAAACTAAAGCCTCTTTTAATTATAGCTGCTGCAATGTATGCATTGACCCTGTATGGCTATATTTTAGCACATTCAATATTTAGTAATTAAGACATAAATAGCATTACATGTAACATTCATAAAGTTTTATCCTTTATTGTGTAGCCTTACTGTATATTGAATTTCCCATATTAATGTGAATGCATACATGTACACACATATAGGCTAAACATCTTTACAGAATGAGTTACAGCAAATTTCTACTTCCCACCATGCTTTACTTTTGGTTTAACCTTTTAACTGTCATCCCCCTTTTTGAAAATATACATGAGAATTCACTATCCAAACTTAACTTAAATGGTTGCAATTCAAGAATGCTTTGGAATATAGTTTCCATAAGTTTGGTCTCATTTTAAAGAAGACAGTCAGCAGAGTATTGCTCAAGTTAAATCACTTAAAGTAAAGTATAAAAAAGTTTTGGAACTTTTAATTTACTGTAAATCAAATGTACTGTACTAGATATTAATATTTAATATAAAATATATTTTACAAAATAATGTGTACTCTAAAATTACTGTCAAATCAAAGCCATGCGTCTAATCAACTTGTGTTCTAAATTTGATGTTGATATCACACAAAATCAAGTTCCCATGAGATTTTGTTTAGGTGCTGTACCACAAATAGCCACCGGGTGTCATTGAAATTCCATTTTTTTTTTTTAAATGCGATTTCCTGTGTCAAATGTATATATTTTTGTCCAAATATCACAAAACAAACAGATATTGAACCGTGAGACTCAGACCTTTCCGACAATATGTTTTGTCAAGATAAAAGGTTTTTATTATAAAGTAGTTAAATAAATATGAAACATGACGACGCCACTTGGGGAGGAGCCCGCTAGAATAATTTAGAGCACTGTTTCCATGGTAATGCAAAGTCCAATTTCAAAACGGTTTTCACAGGATGAATCTTGAGTTCGTAAGCTTTCGAATTATATAGATTGTCGTCATTAGATCAGGATAAATATAGGATATAATTGTTTTACTAAAACTAAAAGTAACTGTAATATAATGGCACTTTTTTCTCAGTAACTGTAACGGATTACAGTTCCTTTTATTTTGTAATACATTATTTTGTTCTATATATTTATATATTATATTTGTTCTATAATTTTATATATTTTGTTCAATATATTTTTGGGTATATCATCACAAGCACATCAAATAAAATGACATGCAATATGATATATGAGTAAATATATTGTCACATTTTTCAAATTGAAAGCAGCAATTCCTCATGTATTATTAAATACTGTAATATATTTATCCTGTATAATATGCAGTTAAATAATTTCATTCACACATGTAAGGAAATATTTTCTTTGCATTAGAGTTACCCATTTTTATTCGTTTTACTTGCTAGTTAATTTACTAAAGTAAAATCTAACTGATTTGCAGGGGTTGTAGTTAACACAATCCAGCATATATATATTTTTTACAGTGTAGGACATATTTGATTGAAAATACATTAATATTGTGCAATTTGTATATGTGGTTTTTGCCACATATATGATCCTTACAGTATTCTGTTGGAACATATAAGAATCACACCTTTTTAGCTAAACTTTTCCATATGGGGATCCACAATAATGAAATTTTGCTCAGCTCATGTAAGAATAAAGTAAAGGCTCCTTGATCTTTTTATTATTGTCTATAGCAGTGTTTCCAAACCTCTCTTCCTCTTGATCTCTAGATCTGATCTCATGATAATCTCTGTAAGAAACTGCTCATACTAGTTTTACAGGTCAGGCCAGTTTTCTCCTCAAGACTTATCATAACATTAAAGTCACTTAAGACAACACTTAAAGGACAACTCCGGTGAATTTTTAAGTTTATCTTGATCGTTATCTTTGTGAGTACAGTCTATAGAAAAAAATGAACCGGATTGGTGCTTGCAACACAGAGTTATTACAGTTAATGCCCAGAGCCCCCCCCCTCAGCTAAAACGGCAGCTTTGGGGGCATGCACGTAAAGGGTGTCTTTGTGCCTCTTAACAGACACAAAATGTAACTAAATGTCTGTCCAACATGAACAGGTCCCTCATACGACAACAAGATGCGTTTAGCCACTTAGCCATTGTTTTAATTCACCTGTTTTAGACTGCTAATGGAGAAGGTTAACACCACTGCAAGATGCAACAATTTGAAAATGCCAAATCCCTCCAGATTGAGCCAAACCCCAGCTTGCATCTGCAACACTTTAGAACCAGAGGCTCTGGTGTGCAAATCTGGAGAAGCATAGTTGAGATGTCAGTTCTTTGAAGCAGTAGACTTAATCCAAACTGATCTTAAAAGAAGATTTGTTCAAAATGGAATGAAAGTGGCTGCACAAAAAGAAACGAATCTTATCGAAGTGGCAAAAAAAACCTGTCTGGGCTAAATGAAGAAATGCAACTCCCGGAAAATTTTGATCGATCACGCCTACAAATGCAGCTAACTCTGCTGGGTGACCTAACTAAGGAGAGACGGTTCACTGCAGTGAAAGAGTTTGCTGAATTCATTTCATCATTGCTTCCTCAAACTAGAGAAATATTTAAAGAAGTTGAGGCATTCGTTGAGCTTTGTTTATATCTACCGGTGTCAGCTGCTCCATCAGAAAGATCATGCTCAGCACTCAGACGACTGAAAACTTGGACCCGAAGTACCACAAGCCAGAAGAGGTTGACACATCTGGCGCTAATGCACATACATACTGACATTCTGGACAGGCTGGATATACCATATCTTGTTCGGAGCTTCATCAGCAACACAACTGAACGCAAGGCTATGTTTGGTGCACAGTCCCTTTAAATTGAGGTTAGAAATGGTTTTAAATGCCTTTTACTGCCACTGAGCATTTCAGCGTTACGGTATTGTAGTGATTTTTACTTTTGTCCACCCAAGGAAACCAAGTAAGGTAGTGATTGGTACTCACGTCACCGCTGACGTTGTGATTTTGGATCACATGTCACTTAAGGTGTGGTTATGAGTACATCAGATGACCACCTTCCCCCCTCTTAGTTTGGGACACTAGTCAAGGCCTTTTACCTTGGCTGTAGGAGAACACTCCGAACAGGAGGCTGTCCAGTCATTTAGAATGAATGTAAAGGGGGGAGAGTTGGTCAGCTGATTTATCTGAAAGATTGGTGAGATTTCGAAATTGTAGAGCCTATTCTGTTTTATCAGCACAAGGAAGACACAATTGGGATTTTATTAACAAAAGATAAAACGGAACAATTAACACAACTACTAAATGAATACAATGAATCATAAAGGAATAAAGTGCATAAGATGCATAAAATACATGTAAGTTAAGTGTGGCTATAGAAAAGTTACGTTATCTTATGGAAAGATAAACTGTTGTTTCTCTGAAACTAAGATGAGTTTATTATGCATCAAACAAATAAACGAAAGATTATTTGTTATTAACCGGCATCAGATATAATTACCTCTAATGTAAATTAGAAAATCATATACTGATAATAATCAACAATGCCAAGGTCTCTAGAAAGAGGTTTGGTTCAGTGATACTTACGTTCCACTTGGTTGAGTAAGCCTTCTTCCACTGGTTTTGCTTGGAGACAATGCAGTGGGGAAGGGAATTTGAATCCGTTTCAACGGCCTTGAACGCAAAGATCTGTGGGATGCTGATCTCCTGGGGCACCAAAGGGTCCTAAAAATCTGGAACATTCAGATGAGGCCCTGAAGTAGGTGCAGAAGGTCCTTAATCTGGAACACGCAGATGAAGAAACCTTAAAGTGAAGGTTTTCTCTCCTGAGCTTAACCTTGTTGCAAATGTCTCTGTGTGTCTTCTGCCTCTCAGGGCCAGACACATAGAAGTTGGTCAATCTGCTCTGGTCTCTCTAGCATGGAGACTCAGGACATGCTGTAGTCGTCTCGCTGGACTAAAACTCTAAACATAGTGTTGGTTAATGTCTCTTTCCTCCCAGGCTGGAGGCACAGAACGTTGCCGTATCTGTTTCTGCCTCACAAGCTGTAGATTCAGATCCTCGAATATTGTGTTGTCTCT
This sequence comes from Pseudorasbora parva, assembly GCF_024679245.1. Lineage (NCBI taxonomy): Eukaryota > Metazoa > Chordata > Actinopteri > Cypriniformes > Gobionidae > Pseudorasbora > Pseudorasbora parva. Next base: position 36,697,230 of record NC_090189.1, read on the forward strand.
CTGGTTAAACCAGAGGCTTAGAACTTGGTTGCTCTTTCACAGTCTCATCCTCGCCAGACAGACTCAGAACTTGGGAAACTGTTTGTCTCTCGCGTGGAGACTCAGAACCTGTTGAACTGTTTATCTCATGAAGGAGACTCAGAACTTGGGGAACTATTTGTCTCTCGGATGAGGAAACTCAGAACCTGGTGAACTGTTTGCCTCCCATGTGGAGACTCAGAACAAGGAGTGTCTGTTGAAAGGGTACATTTATCCTTTTCCGGAAAGGGAAAACATTGCAATTTGGCGCTTCTCCATTCCAGTGTTGCAATAGGCTGCTGGCAGAGATGGCACACAGTATGACCCACCCTTCTTTCCCCTGTGGAACTCATTTGCATACTGTACACAGTAAGAAGTCTTTAAAGTGTCTTTAAAATTTTTCAATGGATTTCTCCCTTTCCAAACCATCATCAGAATACCCTTGGCAATATACTAAACAAATAGACACCAAACATGATAGAAAACGATTGAACTGTCATGCGTTCATTAATTTGTGTAAGATGTTGCATTAAAAATAGCTGTCACTGAGAATACTTATTTCTCTGAATAAGTATGAGATGGATGTGTGTAGTTTACGTAAGTCTTAAGGTTTCCAAACATAGTTGTGAATGGATTTGGATGGATCATTTTGGTCTTTCTTTGTTTCACCCACTACTGCTGAGGTTCTGAGGAATGTTTATGGACGTCACAAACCAGGACATTAGGGATCAGTCTCTAGGTGGGTGAAGGGCAGAAACTGCATGTAGACCAATGAGAAGTCCTGTCCTTCCTGGGCTTGAAACTAGAGGTTTTCTTCTTGCCCTCAAAGAGGTTTCTGGCTGTTGTCCAATCATCTTTATCTGATGGCGTTGGACATTTTGTTTGTGCTAGTCCAACAGGATCCAATCAAAATGGAGCAAACCTTTGTCCACTGTTACGGGCAAAGAGGGGCCCGGCCATAAACTGGGCCCTGAAATGTGCTGTCCACTACAGTATTTATTTATTTATTTATGCAGTTGCCTATTGTTCATAGTACTGTGGCTGAAGAAGCCTAGGCTAACCTAAAGGCAAGACATCACAAAATAATATACATGTATTGTTTGTTCAGTGATTAAATATGAAACTAGTTCAATTTCAATTCAAATCAAAAAATCTAAATCTAATTATTCTAAATAAAACACTTTATTTGACTTGTGAATTGGCCTCTCATTTTAGGTGATTGAAGTGGGCATCAATGGACAGCGTTCTTATGCCAAATATAGATGTAAAACATTAATCAAAATTAAGAGACAATTTATACAAAACAACTCAATGAAGCAGTCAAAATCATGTTCTACCCACAAGATTTTTTTCAAACATATAGCATCTCATGATGCATCATATTTTTTTTCATGCTGCATGCTCACTTTCATAATCAACATTGATTAAATAAAATAAAGAAAAAAACACTATAGCCTACTATTTAAACATACATATGAAGCTAAACATGTTTTGTTTAAATTCTAATTATTTATTTAAAGTATTGTAGAATAGCTTCTGCAGCAGGTGCATTGAGAACCGGTAGAAGAAGAAGAATAAAAAGTTTTATTTATATAGCGCCTTTCCAAAGCTCAAGGTCACTTTACATAGTATTAGACAATACATTTGCACAAAATAACATTAGCACACTCACATACACAAGACAAGAACAGGTCTTCTTTTGCCACATTATTCAAAATTCAAATTAAATAGATAAGTCTTAAGCTGTTAGTCGCTTAAGGTTTTAGGGATTCAGACCGTGCATTTTTACATATTTTGACCATTCAACCCCAAACAATATTCCACGAAAGAACTGAATAGCGATCAAATGTTGTCTGAAAGGCGTGCGTGTGTGTGTGTGTGTGTGTGTGTGTGTGTGTGTGTGTGTGTGTGTGAGCGCGCTTAAGGTCAGAGTCTGGCAGTGCGTGCACGTCCCACGCCACGCTTTATTTTCTAATACGCGCATATTTGTTGCTTTCTTTGTCATGTGCTGCGCGTATATATTTAACTCTGCTTCCAGCGTTCACTAAAACATTGGAAGTAGAAGAGCTCACACACACGTCCTGAATCACACCTGCTATCACACAGACGCAAATTAAGAAATACAGCTCATATTAGCGCTGTCCTCCTTAAAGTAGGCTTGGGCGGTATCCAAATTTTGATACCGTCAAACCTCCTCCCTATTTTACCTCGGTATACGGTATTACCGTGAATAATTAAAACATTATGATGTAAGGCTCAGACAGCGTCAACAAACTGTTGGCTTGGCTTATATATATATATATATATATATATATATATATATATATATATATATATATAGGCCTATATTTTTATTTTATTTTTTACATTTGAGCCCCTGCCCCTGAGAAACTCTCTGCACGTTTTATGCTTACCGTTATGAGACAATTGTCAGACAATTGACATTTTTTTTTGTGAGTCCCATGTCCACTTGATTTTTGTGGAGTTCATGCTTATTGCTTACATTGCCAGCTGTGTGACAAAAGGCAATATTACAGCATAGTCCGAGGGTGCGCTCGGTTTTTCATCCACGCAGCAGTGAGTGGATGGTGGTTTCGGATATGCGCCCTTAGGTTCAAGGTATTTCCATCTCTCGCGGTCATCTTTTTGTTGCACAATTTGCAAATTGCCTCGTCTGTATTTACCGTCAAAACCCAAAATACTTCCAAACTGCAGAAGTTGTGTTCTTTTTCGAGACTGAATAACTCAGTGCCCGACTCGCCGTCTTTTCCCCTCTCTCTCTCTCTCTCTCTCTCTCTCTCTCTCTCTCTCTCTCTCTCTCTCTCTCTCTCTCTCTCTCTCTCTCTCTCTCTCATCCACGCTGTCACAACAACGCATACACATATTTAGGCATTTAATAAAAAGGCATTTTTTTTTTGCCGGTTTGACGGTATTGAAACTGATACCGTTGCTATTTTTAGATCCCGCGGTATACCATTTTACCGTATTACCGCCCAAGCCTACCTTAAAGTACCACTACTAATAAAATTCCATATCGTACCGTTTGTAATAGCAGAGTATCGCAAAACTTTTCTAGTACTGTTATATCGTGCAACACTACATGACCCCTTAAGAGGCGAGGGACGACCCTTTTGGCCGACCATTTTTTCCGTCATTAAACTAGCAAAAGTGGATTTGGACACTCATCTGCACCATGAGTTCCAGACCATTAAAATAGGGCCCTATAAGTGCACCCCAGAAAACATTAAAAACAATAACTTAGCCCTGCCCACAACAATTTTAGGACTTAAAGTTCGGTCTGGACTCGATCCATAGAGGAGTTATTATGCCCAAACAGAAACTGTTCGGACAAATCACATTGTCAGGGCGATGATTGACAGATTATCACCAGAAACATAATGAGCCACGTCATCAAAGAGTGCTTGGGTTGAATTAGTTTACAACAATGATGGCTATTCTGCCGTGCAAAGGCAAAAGGCCGTAACTTCGTTTTTGGTCGAAAATGAGTTCTTGACATTTTTGGGACATTCAAGACCTCCTTTATCATGTGGATAAATGTCGTTATTCAATTCGGTTGTTTTTTTCGAGAAAATTATGGACTGTCTTAACAGTAACTTCCAAAAGTCCAAGAGAAACCAAGGCAGAACACCGTAACAGCAGTTACCGCTCTTTGCCTTTGTTTTGGACCGCTCAAACTGAGTTACGGTACTCTGTTTAGTCATGCGTCAAAATTAAGTTACGGTACCGACATGCAGTTATGTTGTCCCGCCTTTGTTTTACTGTCTATTAAAGTTTGCCGTGTTTAAGTTACGGTGTAGCCTGTGTACTGTCATACATGTTTTCATAATGCGGAATTTTCACTCAGCGCGCCTGTCAGACAGTATGGGGCTGCCTACTGCACGAGTGTGTACTCGAATGCCGTGACAGCGTGCGATCACGCATACAATCCGTAGTAACAGTTCGCAATTATATCCATATATCCTACCTTTTTTTGTAAACCCGATAAAATCCATGGCAATGAACGTCATCGGAGATGTTTAATCCACAAGCATTCTGAGAATTATTCCTACTTGTCGTTCACATCAATCTAAAAGTTGTCCTTTTAGGCTAGGCGATTTTCATTCAAAGATGTAAAAGTAATAAAGCTATGTAGCCTATTGTATCATTTTTCTACTAGATAAAAACATTAAAAACATATTGCAATAAATAATTACTCTGTTTAGCCTATGAATGGGCAATCCGATCCAGTCAGTGCTGTCATTAGAGTGTGATAGCCAAAGTTAACCCTTGATTAACCAGCGGCACTATTTGCTATTTATCTTATAACAAATCATGTAAAAATGCATGGAATTGGAATTTGTTCTATTTTTTTTATATCTTTGCATTATATATGCAAATGTTTATTCATTAGAAATAAGCATATCTTGTTCATATAATTCAGTATCACCTATCAACCTGTAAGTTTTGCTGCACACCAATGAAGATACTCTTTACAAGACGTATTTGTCCTTAATATGGCATCAGAATGCAACCAAAGCACATGATGGTAATAAGAAGATGGCTATAATTAATTGTAAATCATCCAAAATAAATGCCATGATCATTAGATTTTATAGAGGTGTTACTATAATGATTTTGCAAATGGTGATCAGCGACCAAATATTGATAATATGGAAGTTACTGCCTTTTTTGTCTTGGCATGACATTTTTTGCAGACAATACAAAGGCAGAGTGCAGTAACTTCAAAATAGAGGTCAAAAGTCAAGTTTGAGTAAAAAAAAATAGTGTATGTAGATAATTTTCATTACTAAAACATCTGAATGCCAGATTTCCAGTGTCCTACCTATAACTAATTTGTCTGGACAACAAAAAATCTTTAAAGTCATTTTTCTCAGTTCCACACTCCAGTGAGTTAAGGTCTTTTGCCTTTGTAGGGCAGTATTGTCATAGGCGTAATTTGCAGGTGGGACATGTCCCCACCACATTTTGAAACATCTTGCTGCACGGATGAACCTTACTAATACAAACAAAACATCTCTGGTTAACTAGAAGAGCATAATTTTGTTCGTTTGTTAAATAAGAAGCAATCTGGGCTTGTTGCCGCTGTAATCCGAGGTGAAGATTTCTCTTGTGGCTCATGCATGCAGTCTTTACACAGACGAGCGATTTAATCTAACGCTTAACGCCATCGCAGAGACTTTCTATTTGTTCCGGTGAAATCACAAAATTCACGCATTTTCGTGAGACTGTCCCACCCTCTTTTTAAAACAAAGTTACGCCACTGGCTGTTGTTGAAGAACTGAGATGTGTAGATTCCACCATCGCGTCTGTTATAGAAGATATCAACAGTGCATTCATTTTAAAAGAGGAACAGTGGAACGTGATCAAGGTGTTTGTCTATGGGAAAGATGCATCTGTAGCTCTGTAGTCTGTTGCTCTGATTGGTTGTAGGTAGGGATGGGCATTTTCCCAAAATATTGTATTCGAATATTTGGGCTCATAAAAGTCGAATATTCGAATATTCGTTTATTTAAATTAGGTATTTTGAGAAAATGAGAGATGTTTCTTTCTTTTTTTCTCTAAACATGTCGTCACCATTTCTGAACAAGCTTATGATTAGGCAATGTACACAACACGCTTACGTTATATCTTAAGGTTTTTAAAACATTAAACAGTGTGTAAAAAAATGCCTAAAGAACAAAAGCATTATAAGCTCAAGGAGCACGAGCGCAGAGCGCGTCAGTTAGCGTGACGTATACACACACACACACACACACACACACACACACACAAACGTCAATAGGCTATAGCCTACCGACCTGTGTGTGTGTGTGTTTCATATGGCTGATGTGTTTACTTTGTATTGTTTCACATTTTCATGTAGGGATAAACTATAATATTATTGGATTATGATATTATTCTCGGGTGAGAAAATGCGCCACTGACAGGCGTTGCGGAGACAAAGATATCGGTTAAGTGAAGTCTGAGTGAAGAACTTTGTATTTTCTGTTCATAAACCCTCAAAGAACTTTAAAGGAAGCATTTGTCTCGAGATCATTTTGCTATCATAAGTTCTCACTCGCACTCGGGGTAACTTAGCTACAGATGAGCTTACCTGCACTCCTGAGCAGTGATCGCTCATTCCACTGGTGTTTGGATTTCATGTGATTCTCGTTTGTGGTGGTGATGTCATTATAACTCAGTTTCAGTAATTGATTTCATCAAAAGTAACTCCATTTTGTGCATTTTCATCATAGTGCAAACAGCATTTTCAATTTTCATCGAAGTAACGTTAATTCCAAACATTGCGAGGCAGACGACGACATTGTGATCAAATGCACTTAAATTATTAACCTGCTCCACAACGCCACCCAGTGGATTGAGATATAACTGCGAGATTTAGAGGGATTTCTCATGGATGCACTGTGTAGCCAGTTGCTTGTGACTTTTTATTTTATGTCATCCTACTTTTATTATTTTATTTTACCTTAACTTATTTGTGTTGAAATAAATATTTTTGTAAATGTTTTAACTTCATCACAACTTAATGTTACCCTTTCATTGTTATTTATGTTTAATTTTCAATGGTTCCAGTCGGAAGTTCCTACCAATTGTTGTAGGTGGGGCCTTAATTAGTGGCGCACCTTAGGATGCGTTATCCGCTTCCCCTTTAAGCGTTCGCGCTCAGTCTGACTGAATGCAGCGGGGGAAGTGCGGAGTGAAACAGTAGGCCTTCCAGTGTGTGTGTGTTTTCTAATTTTGCTCCAACCTAGTTTTTCTTTAAAGTAAATAAATGCACGTCCTTCATCTCATCCATGTTTGGCTGTCCTTCTGTCCTGAGGGTACCACTTGATATCTGCTACAACTGCATTTACTGCCAGCCAATTAACAAAATAAAATTCGAATAGTATTTTTAGTTTTCGAATGTTAATTACAGATCGAATATTCGACTATTCGAATATTCGTGCACACCCCTAGTTGTAGGTCTATCCAGTTGAGGGCTTTCCTGTGTCGGTTGAAATAGGCCCCCATAATCAAAGCCCAATGGAGCAGTATCAGACTCATATTCTGACTAAGCACATCGGGGTATCATCTACACCACTCATAAAATCACAATACTGTTCAAATAAAGTTTTGGACAAAATTACTTTTTCAAAATTTCAATACAGGAAAAACCCTGCAATAATAAAACTAAGATATGGAGTGACATAATCTCATCTGACAGAAAATTTTGAGTCAGTATTTCAATTCCTGCGGTCAGACACCAATTACTTTACAATAAATTGCTTTTATAAAAATATTTTCAAGTAAATGTAAAGTGTATATATAAAATAAAGTGAAATAAAGTATGTGTGAAAACTACATAAAAACATGTATATGAATTAATGTATATTTTTATAATTGTCTATAGCAGTGTTTCTAAACCTTTCTTCCTCTTAGACTGCATCAAACCTTTCCTATTTTGTTTAAATGTTCACATTTCACCTTTGTGTATTTCAAACTGTAAAGAATCTGTAGATGAATCTGAACTAAATCAGAAACAATAGATCTGATCTCAAACTAGCTCACACTAGTTTTAGAGGTCCGGTCAATTATTTCCTCCCTTTAAAACATATACATTTAAGACATAACACATGCATAAAAGGTGGATTTGCCTGATATGAGTCTGAGAAGTAAGAAGTGATAGTTGATCTAGTTATTAAAACACAGTCTTAATCGAGCGGCTCTGTTTCTGAAACTCACTTTAGGGCACAACTTCCTAAAATGACCATTAAACTGTAAAGACTGAGTTTAATATGATCGCACACAGAAAACACCGGACAATAATATGAAATGATATCAGAAGCTGATGAATGAACTTACCGTAATGTGATATTTATGACCGTTTTTAACTCCTGGAAATGTGACTTTACATCTCGTCAGAATTGAGTCTTTACTTTCTGTGTTTCCTCAGAACACGCATGTGCAGGAGACCTCAGGTGTCAACAACACATAAACCCTGCCCATCTCTCTTCTTCTGCTCTTAGTCTTCAGTCGCTCGTTAAATGTGTTTAGCGCCTCCTCCTGTACTAGAGATTGCTTTCATTATTTATATTCATTGCACTTCAGTTATCATTTGTTTCACTGTAATTCTTTATAAATTCATGTTTTGTAATTTAATATACACTCCAGATTTCTTTACATTTCCCTCACAATTATCTGTACCTGTTTTATTAAAGGGGTCATATAATGCCATTTTTGTATAAGTTAACAGTGTTGGGGAAAGTTACTTTTAAAAGAAATGCATTACAATATTGAGTTACTACTAAAAAAAGTAACTAATTGCGTTACTTAGTTACTTTTTATGGAAAGTAATGCATTACTTTACTTTTGAGTTACTTTTTCTTACCTGGCTGAGTCTTGAAATTCTTGTACTAGTGTTTAACACAGTAATGTTCCTTCTGTACTTTTTGTGTGGGTAGATTATGGACTGCAAAATTGAAATTTACTGTCCATTGTGATAATAAACAGTATAAAATAGGCTAGATAATTGCCATTATGAATTAAGTTATATTAGAGCAAAAGACATAAATAGACATACGTTTTAAATGTTTAATAATAACTTATTAAAGAACAAGATGATACTACAAACAACGCCACAAATTTGTAAGTACATTTGTAAGCTTTTAAATTTGATACATTTCACATGGCCTAAATAAATTCATAAATTTATTCCAATAGAAAAAAAAAAATATTTTGTGAAAAAAAAAAAAGTCCAAATCACTTCTGCAATGTAATGCAATAATAATAATAATAATACAAAAAAAAGATTTATCTTAATGTAACGTTTAGATTATTATCTTAATACTAAAAGTTCACCATTTCATCTGGGTTTTATTTCAAAGTAACGATTGTAGCGAAGAAGGAGCAGTTTCTCAAAGCACTGGTCTGTGAGACGGTTTCTTTTTGGGGTGAGAATGAGACTTCCAATACTAAACAGCCTCTCAACTGGCGCACTGGAAGGTGTTGCTGTGTTGGCTTTTAAGAAGATCTTCAAAATCCGGGGGAATTCATGTAAATTTCCCATATCAGCTGATTTCAGGTATATTCGCAAATCTCCATGTCCACAGTAATTGCTTGTTCGTCATGTTGATTCTTCTCTTCAGGAAATGCAAAGAAGTCATCTTCATTGTCTCTGCTTTCAGGAGACTGCAGTGGCTCTTTCTGTGGTATATCAATGGTGAGAGCACGACACTGTGCTGCCAGAATCATCTTGATGTTGTCTTTTCTTGTTTCATCCCTCAGCCACCGCAGCTTGAATTTTGGCAGGGTTGCCGCAGCAAGCAAAGCTTCATCACTGTCAAGGATGGAGCTAAACCGTGTCTTGATAGCCTGTAAGAAAATTTTAGATGGGTTTTAAAATCTAGTTTTAAACTGAATTAAAACTACCAGTTTATAAACTAATAGACATGCGTTCATAATTAAATTTATGTCAGAAAAGTAGAATTAAACTTACAGACATAGTTCACCCAAAAATGTAAATTAGCCAATGATTTACTCACCCTTAACTCATCTTAAAAATGATATTAAAAATTAAAAGTTATATAAAAATGTCCTGGCTAATCCAAGCATTATAATGGCAGCCCAAAATTTGAAGATCCCCCCCCCCCCAAAAAAGCATCCATCCATTATAAAAGTGCTCCGTAGGATCCAGGGATTAATAAAGACCTTCTGAAGCGACATGATGGGTTTGTGTAAGAAAAATATCAATATTTAACACATTATAAAGTAAAATATCTTGCTTTTGGCGGACCACCTTCTGTATTCATCTTACGGCAACGCCTTTAATATGGATATTTTTCTTACACAAACCCATCGATTTAATTCAGAAGGCCTTTATTAACCCCCTGGCGTGGTATATATTGCTTTTATAATGGATGGATGTGCTATTTTGGTCTTCAAATTTTGAGCTGCCATTCACTGCCATTATAAAGCTTGGAAGAGACATGTTTTAATAACTCTGAATGTATTCATCTGAAAGAAGAATGTCATACACCAACTAGGTGAGTAAATAATAGGGTAATTTTCTTTTTTTGGGTGAACTATCCATTTAAACAACCATTTAGCTATATATTGAACTCATTTCATAATTGATGAACTACACAGTTACTGAACCAAACTAAAACACTGAACTGATTTGAACTGAATAATGACTGTTAACTATTTTCTTTACAGTGCTGCTTAACAGCGAAATTTAATTCTGTTTACATCATTGAATCATTATTTTCCTGTTATCACTGAAATGCTGCTTTTAAACAATCTATATTGTATAAAGTTCTATATAAATAAAAGTTACTTGACATAATATAAAACTACAATAATAATAATAATAATACAACTAATAATAAGACAATATTAAACAGACTTACTTGAACTATGAGGTCTGGGAGGTCAGCCATCATATGAGAGAGGCCCTCTTTCAGTGCCACGATTTTGGCCATCAGGATTTCAAGGGTAGGTTGAAGGGTCCCATAGAAACATTCATCTTCACCTTGAAGTATATCCAATGCCATACAGACAGGCTTCAGAACCTTGCAGTATTCTTTAAGGAAAAGATACTCTCTCTCCGTAATGCATCTGATGTCCAGGCGAGTGCAAAGTTGATTGAGGTCCACTAAGGGAATGTCTGTGACTCTGCTTAGCGCATCATGAAACGAGTTCCACCTTGTAGTTGAAGGGACCAGCAACTTCCTTTTGCTGAATTCCTCCAGGCTCTCTGATGCCACAGTTGATCGACTAACTTAACTTTTGACCACAAGGCTGAACATTTTCCAGTTGCACTCCTGTACACTGCTTTGCAATCTACCTTCGCTGTCAAAAATTTGACTACGTCGTTCGTGCATATAAGGTTAAGGGTGTGGGATGCACACCTGTGATGCGGAGGTAGAACATACCTTTCGCTGGTCTCAATGTCATCGCGTAAAACTTCATTCAAGTCCGTAAAGATGACCTCGTCTTCATTATGCTCTGCTTCATCGTCATCATCAGCTTGAAACATTCTGAATGCTTTTACAAAGTTCGCGCCATTGTCAGTGACAGTGGCAGTTATCTTACCACAAAGAGCAAACGAGCTGTGAATTTGCTCTATCTCCGCTGCGATGGCATCGTACGTGTGTCTCCCACGAAATCGTCTGCAGGCAATTGCAGCTTTCTGGCGATGCAGTGTAGCAGGATCGATCCAGTGTACAGTAATTCCCAAAAAACTTTTATTCTGAGCAGTCCATAGATCAGCAGTGGTGGAAACATATTCCAGATCGGCAAAAGTTTTCTTCAGGTCTGTCTCCATGTCCATATAGGCCTTGTCCAAAAAGCTTGTAAAGGTTTTGCGATCGGGCAGCACGGCCCCCGGCCTTTTCCCTGTCACGGAGATTTTGCTGATGATATTGCGAAATGTGGGCGCCTCCACAGTGGACAGTGGCTGCATCTCCTCAACAATAAAAGCAGCAACCAATTTGTTCAGTTCAGTCGAACTAATTGTTTTACCTGGCGAACTGAAATCAAGTTTTTGTTGTTTAGCTTGAGGCGGGGTGCAGGAATCATTCGGCTCTCTCGCTTCCAGCTGTGTAGTGCTGTGCTTTGCATGCAGGTGTTTTTTTAAATTTGAAGTGGTGTTTTTAGAAGTTGACAAAAGCTTTTCACCCGCACATAATCTACACTTAACGATTATTCCCTTCTCCTTTTCTTTTACGATTTCAAAATAATGAGAATACTTCCATCGCAGTAATGTACAGCTCTGGCCTGCCATCTTCGTTTCTGACTGACTAGTCTGTTCCCGCGCACGTGAGTGCGTGATTCTACGACAACGTTCATTTTAATTCAAAAGGCTATTTAAAAATTTTTTTAATGCAAAATTAATAAAACTAAAAAGTAACTCGCATTACTTTTTTTAAAAAGTAACTCAAATATTAATGTGTAAATTTATAAAGTAATGAGTTACTTTACTCGTTACTCCAGAAAAGTAATATTATTACGTAACGCATGTTACTTGTAACGCGTTACCCCCAACACTGCAAGTTAATATGATTATTTAGTGTCTAAATTAAAACTTTGTAATATACTTTAATTAAAAATTCTAGTTAGTATTCTAAGAAATCACTCATTAAACATGGTAAAAAAACAGCTCTGTTTTCAGCAAACTGTTTCTGTGCATGTGCCTTTTATGCTAATATTTCTCACCCCACCCCTCTTTTCTGTGGGTGCTTTGACACAGCGGGTGAAGCGTTCAGTAAGTGATCAGATAACATAACTTATTCTGGAGTAATACTGAAAAACATAATTTTGAGTATTTATAGTATTGAATCATACGCATTTGTAGGATGTAACTGTATTTTGCAGGTGTTACCATTCATCTTCATGCAGTAATAACTGTTACAACACGAAATAAAATAAAAAAACATTTTTACATTGTAACAGACATTGTTATAAACCGTCTACAAAAGTAAGCATGATGTAGTGTTACCACGTTATCTTTATAACCAGCACACAGTTTGTAATAACACAATAACCATAACGCATGGTTCATTATGAACATGGAATTATGAATTATATTGAGAGCGTCATACATATGCAAGCATGCCGTTTATATAACTTAAGGCTGGGGACACACTGCAAGCGTGTCGTGAGCGTCTCGGCTGCGTGGCGTGTCCGTTTTTATTTCGGCTCCCATGTTAACCGGTTAGCGCTTGCATACTGCCTGCGTCAGCCGCGCGGAAAATGCGTGCATGCTTCAAATAGAAGAGACGCCTATTTTTCACGCGACACGCGAGCGTGTTGGAAGCGTTTTGTATAGGCAAAATTATATTAACTCCGTTGCATTTCTGAATAAGAGACAAACCTTAGCCAATCGTGTCTTTATAAAGATTTAATCCTTGCAAGAATGAATCCACAATCAACCAGGCAATACCTGCGTCGAGTGTGAACTGAGGAAACAAAAGAAGGTCCAACCTTTTATACTCTTGTGTCAGTGTTTTACAGAAACAAAAGGAAAGATGAAGCAAATGCCTTTCCCCCCCACCCTTCTGTAACTAATTCAAATAAGAAAACAAGGGACACGATGGTTCCCCCCCTTGTCTTCCTCCATCAGTGTTTGTGTCAAGGCCTCAAGTGGTGATGGGGAGGGTTTATGACTGTGCATAGGAATGTGAGGTGTGGCTGGCATACATTTTATGATGTAAATGTAGTAGAGAATTTGTTTGTGTGAAGATCTAATCTCTGTGGCTGTGGCTGTGATTTAATTAACGACACCTAAGGCCCGGTGTCTCCAAACTAGCTGTCCTGTGACTCCATACTGAGGTGTTTCTGTATGGCAGAGACAGATGTTGACTTCTGTGTGAATTCAAACATAAATGATTAATTTTTTCTTCAACAGTTTCTAGGCAAAACGGCATAGGAAAAGATGTTTATATGTCATTTTGACACGAATACATATTAATAAATGACATTCATGTTTGAAAGTCTTTAGGTTAACATAAATGCAGATATAGGCCTACTTGTAATAATAAAAAACAACATAATTATCGATTTTGAAATATTAAACCTGTCAATACAGAACGAAATATTCTGTAGCCTATTTTGCCGTCAATACCATATGTATGGTCAATAGGCTACTGCCGACGTTGTCTTTGCTGTATCAATAGGTAATATATTTATATTTAACATGAAGTATAGGGCTTCCCAGCAGCAGCAGCGCCGCGTCAGACACGCTTCTGTTGTGCAAAGACAGAGAAAACGGCAGGCAGCCGCCCCGTGGCTGACACGCAGCAGAAACGTGTGGCTTGCAGTGTGTCTCCGGCCTAACGCTGCCTTTAAGCCGAACTAGCGGCTCTCCTGTGTGTGTGTGTGTGTGTGTGTGTGTGTGTGTGTGGTTGGGGATGTCAATAGTGTAACGTAGCCCACACAGCCGATGCCCAGCTGTTTATCATGTCAGTGTTAACGTCACAGGCTATGTTACTGTTAGCCACTGCTGTGATGTACTCATACTTAGCAGCAACAAGTATATGGGTCAATGACAAATAAGGTTTTCAAGATATTTTTTTTTTTTTTTTTTAGCAAAACGGTTTTAAAATGCTTTTTTATGTCCAAAACAATGTTTGATGTTGATTCATATTGGTTTTACAGCTTTTTAGGCAGCATTAATTCATTATTAAACAAGATTTCTGATTATACCACCCAGAAAATGTCAGGTGGTGCGACCATATATTAATTTAAATTAATATACATTAAATGTACTTAGCACTACTGAGAACATGTAAATATGAGTCATTGTAGTATCTTAAATGCGTATCCCATTGTAAATTCCCCTTCCATTTCTTTATTTATTGTCTTTTTATTCCAATTCATATAAATGGCTGCTTTTCTATGTGTTCAAACACCATTTTTTCCCATAAGGAGTTTTTATTTTTGCTTTTAACTGTTAAAATTATTTGTATGCGTTATATAAAGTTTTACAGTTATATTTCTTACTTCATTTTGCAATTGCAGTGGGAATTGATACATTTAAATGAAAATTTGCTGGTTGTACCACCTGACCATGACCGGTCGCACCACCTGACGTTGTGGTCAATAATGATCTATATTCACAAGATAAAAATAAAAATGTCAATGCATTTTATTCTGGTTTTAATTGCCTTTATTTTAATCCTCAGACCAATTTATGTAACTCAGTCTTATAATAACATTTAGATATATAATATGTAACATATAATTACAAATAGACTCAGTAGTAACAGTAAGTCGAGATAAAAAAAAAAAGAACTTTAGAACTAGAAATTTAAAGCATCTCAGGAACACATTTAAAAAACGAGAACATATTTTATAAAATGTCATATCATGAAACGGTGAATTAGTGCAAATATTGGGCCCAGAAACATTAAGGGCAGAATTCAATATAAAAGATAAAGTCAAGATAAAACAAACTACTCTTTTCAAATATAATTCAAAATCATGCTTTCAGCAGGCACAAACTGTCCCAATCTGTACTTTTCAGCTTTGAATGGCGTGTATTGAGGCGCTCTGGCTTGGAAATCACTTCCAGCACATCTGAGATGTAATAAAATACAATGTCAAGAGGGTGAGGCCAAATGAATGCATTCTTCCCTCCTGACTGCTGCATGCAGCTCACCTCAATCTCATTGCCCACCACCTTGAGGACTTGCCCCACAAAAGGTTGGCCATCATACTCCACAAGTACGAATTTCCCATTCAGATCTTTGGGGTTTTCTTTGGCTCGGGGACTTGTAGGATGGACCATAGTAGTGTTCTGGAAGTGCACTTCTGAGGGATTGTGACACTGGCAGATGCCTGGTCTGCTACAGAAACAAGAGATCTCCCTGTGCTGGATTTTGCCAGGTTGTGCAGTGGTCACCTGATGGATTTTTAGTGTTCCTTTCACAGCTGGAACACTGTCTGGAAGAGCCTCGTCATATCTCTCAATGTCTTCACCAGAGATCCAGTAGTACTTGATGCTTGACTCCTTTTCCTTTAACAGGTTGTACAGATGCTTTGGGGTCTGCACATCTGCTCCTCCTTGAACAACGGAGTCTGCAACGCGTTTCACAGCCCCACCAACTCCATCAGGAGCCCCTTTGCCATGGGACTTTTCGGCGAAGTTCCATGTCACACACTTGATCCCAGAGAGAAATGGTACTGTGCTAAGGAGATAAAAGTTTTTTTTATTCCTGTACTGAGTGACAGGCCCATCACTCATGACATGTAAAGTTGTTGGTGGAGGATAGCACCTTTCCCTCACATCCTTCAGCACCGGTTCTAAGTGGGCCCATATAGCACATTCATCATGTCGAAGGGATGAAGAGATGGTGGCATATGACTGACATCAATGTGCTGTATAGGCCACACATGTGTGAACTGTGGCCTGTTTCCTGCTTCCTCCAAAATGAAAAGCTTGGACTTCGCTGTTCAGCTTGCATGAATAATTTTCTGAGAAATCTACATGAAGGCAAACTTCATCCTCTGTCAGGGTTTCTTTTAATGCCCTGAACTCTTTAGCTTGGTGCAACCAATTGAAGTGATGTTTTGCCAGAGAATCAAGTTTCTGGCTAAACAGCTCGAATAGGTTAGACCATGTTCCACTTTGAGTCATCTTAGCAAAATTTGTGAATGTCTTTTGTCCGTCCGATTTTGTCTCTCGTGACCACTGCTGCCATGTAACAGGTACTTCCTCCTGAGGTACTGCCACCTCTATTTCATTGTAACAGCACTTTGCACAGATCCGATACATGCAGTCTTTGCTTTGTGGATTACATACAATTGAAGTCAGCAGCTCTGAAATTCTGGCAGTTTGCAGAAGACCTTTCTGGTGCAGTTTGTCTACTAAAAGCTTGACATTTTCATGGTCCAAGCATGCGCATGTGTTCCGATCTGATGCTTTGGGTGGTGTTACATAAAAGGGACAGTGGCGAACAAACTGTCTGTATGATAGCGAGAAAGGCTTTTTTTTATTTCAGAATTATATTGAACATGGAGCTCAGTCAGGGGTTTAGTTAAGACTCGCCTCTGTTGTTTGCTTTTGTTTTTAGTTATTGTATCCTTTTTCCCGGGAAGCAGGCGACTGTTCTCATCCCGACAGAGAAATTTAACCACTTCTTCCTTTTTCTCCAGGGCAAGTTTCTTTGTACCCTTTGGCTTGTTTCTTTCACTGACAGTTTTTTTGCCTTTCTTTAACCTTTCTAAGCTCTTTCGCAATTTCTCAGAAGTTTGTTTTGTAGCTGCCAATTGCCTTTTTAGTTTTAGCATTTCCTTCCGTAAGCCTGCCTTCTCTTTTTGCAAAATTCTGCAGCGTTTTTTCACCCTTACTTCTTTCTCTGGTGTTGAGGATGCTTGTGGTTGCTTCCCATCATGCACATACATGTTTGCATCTTCCTGATAAGGAGGGTTAGGCTGAGCCTCTACTGGAAGCTCATCAGCAGCAGATGATGCAGTCGAATTCATAGATTCAGGTGTAAAGTTCATTATTTTGTCCAGTGCCCTTGTCCCTTCCCTGTGCTTTTTTTGGTAATCCCTCCATTGTTGCCTCGTTTTTTTTTTTGTGATTTGGACAGCTGACTTATTGTTTTTTTCACAATTTTTCCTTCATTCTTCCTTTTTTGATAACTAAAAAAAAAAAGAATGACAGAGTTGTGGGTGATTAAGATGTAAACAAGCTGTAAACAAGATGTAATGACAATGTAACATACCTATCTCTATAAAAGATACATGGTTTCAGACCCCTGTTATTTTAATTAAATGAAAATATATGGGACATAATATATCATTTGTGAAATCAATCATTTTAGTTTAAATATTGAATAGAATGGGTAATGGTTTATTAATCATTTGAATTCATGACTAATAACTATATGCTCTTCTGTAATGCTGTATGATACTGCTATCAAGTATGTATTATTAACATGTAATAACTGTGTAATTACCACAAAAATAACAACATCTTAACTTAAGATGCAATTTATCTAGATATACACAATACCTTGCTTTTCTTTTGGCAAGGTACTCTGCCCTTGCAACTGGATCACTTTTTAAATTAGCTCTGTCGTGCTGTTTTCTCCTTGCTTGATAATGGCATCTACAAAAACAAATTAAAAAAAGATTAATTTGCACCTTTAAATAATTTAATATCTTAAAGAAAGCTTTATATATTTATTAAAATGTATTTAATATATTCGAAAACATGAATTAAAATGACTTTTTTTAGTTAGTTTAACTGTAATTCTGGTCGCGACACCTGACATATTGGTCGCACCACCTGACATTTCAAACTCAATTCAAATCTAACAGGCATTAACTTGGACACCTATAAAAATGTTTGACCATGTGCTCAAGGTTATGCATACATTTTTTTAATCAAATACACATTTTTATAATAATAACACATTTTCAAAGTTTTCCAGGGGTCATACCACCTGACATGAGAAGTTGAATCAACCTCATCATTACTCAAAAATGTCAAATTATCTAATATTTATGGGAGGGTGACTAACCTTGTTACTGCATCAAATGGGTCCTCTGGGGTCTTCTGTGTGATGTCATATGCTGTCACATGGTTTTCTTAAAGGAACATTGCATTTAATTGCATTTTTATGTCGGTCGCACCACCTGACATTTGGAGAAGTAAATTTTTCGGACAAAAGTTTTTTTAAATATTAAAATAGTTTTGAAATAGGACTACAAACTATTTGATTAATAATTTTACTGAGAAAATTAACCTTTTTTTTGCAGTTTTGTTCTCTGCTTGCAGGTTCGGACGGTCGCACCACCTGACATTTTTGGTCTTTCAAACACCAAAACTCAAAAAAATCAATTGAATTACAATAAAATGAAAAGGGTTTCTTATAAAGGAGACATTGCAAATCAATTTAATATATGACATGTATTTATTAAAATTCTTTTTAGAAAAATAAATAATTTGGACACAAAAAATACATGTCATGTCATTGACCCATATACCTACAGACACCTAACGTTAATTAATTTTTTTTAATTAATTAACGTTAAAACCAGACTTTTAGCCTTATTCGGTGCATATGCATGGTGACCGGTGTTTATATTTGACCCTGCATTAACCACAGTTAAGTTAGCCAACACGGCTAATGTTGGTAATTTACATGTTCAAGTCGACGTCGGGGGGAAAAAACAGCATAACGGCAGTTAAAAGTTAACCAAGCCGGCCAGGTTGCACGAGAGAACATGTAAATGGCAGATAAAAAAAAACAGACTTACTTGCGGCTTGGAAGTTCCCGGTAAACTGGACATTTGTCATGCCAAGAGGCTTCAGAGCTGACGAAGGGTTCCAGTAAAGTGACGCTCGGCCTACTGCTTCAGTATACCTATATGCAAATGATATGGAAACTACGCTCTACTTACCCCTCCCCTCAGACCCGCCCCTCTCCACGCCAAAACAGTGACAGAAAGTTGAAACTGAAAATCAGTGACATTGAAAAAAAACTGACATTGTAAAAAAAATCTGTCACTGAAAAAGAGTGACATGAAGAAAAAATCTGAAGATTGTCATTGAAAAATACAAATAAATCCCAATACAATAAAAGAATAAGATTGTAAGATTTTAATTATTTTATTTTTTCATTGCCAATACTTGTTTCAATGCCAATACAACTGTTTTCAGTGCAAATGTTTCAATGCCAATGTTTCCTTTTTCAGTTCTGCTTTTGTTTTCAACGACAATTTTAATTTGTGATGCCAAATTTTAAAGTCACCATTCTGGCTCCATATTGAACCACCAACCTTTCGGTTTGTAGACAACCTACATGAACCACTGAGCCACTGCCGCCCCATGTGTGTGCGTGTGCGTGTGCGTGTGCGCGGAAAAAAAGGTATCAGTGGATCTGTCCAGTAACTTACGATGAACCTAAGACAAACTGCACCCTTTGCAGAAGCATTTCAGTGTCTCAGACTGTCTGACTGAAAGCAGCAGCGATGACGGACACATCCGTGCTTCTAGGTAGGCCTATTGTTTTTTAATGGATAATGTATTAATATAATATTCCATACATTATCAAAGCTTGGCAGACTTATTTTTCTAGACATTAGACCGGTTAATTAATAGATTATAGCCTAATTAATGTTATTAATTTATCATTTAGCTATATTAATAATAAATAATCCTGTCATATAAAGTTTGACATTTAAAAATTATTTAGATAAAAATGGGACAAATAATTCCATAATAATATAGTCATAATAGTAAATTAATAAAGAAGATTTAATAAAAAATGTGAATTTCAGAACATTTTTGTCAGTAAAGTTGAACTGAATGCATTGTTTTTTGTTGTTTTTCCTGTTTAATTGTAACCGGGGTGGGTTTAAATAAGTTTTCTTCTACCCACTCCTTTTCGAGCAACAGTTGGAATTGTGACGTCACAAGTATGATGAATTTAACTTGTTGTACTGACTTATCAAAATGCTTCTTTATAGCCTTTGTTATGTGTCTTTATATCTTGCTCAAAATAAAATAATTTCAAAATAAAAAAAATATTTCAAAGTGGTTACTGGTTCAAAATGACTGCTTAAAGAGACAGTGCACCCAAAAATTAAAAATCTGACAATTTCCTTACCATCAAGTTGTTCCAAACCTGTATACATTTCTTGTGTACCTTGAATGTGTACCTTGAATGCAATGTAAGTCGCTTTGGATAAAAGCGTCTGCTAAATGCATAAATGTTAATGTTAATGAACTTGACAATTAAAGAGTATTTTGTTTTATTATTATTATGGTACTTGATTGGGCTGAAAAGATAATTGTTTAATAATCGTATTCATTCCTAAACTATGGTGCATTTCCATACTCAGTAATAAATAATAGACTATTTAATCTGGGCAAACCTGGTTTGGGCAAACCTGGGCAAAGCTGAGACCAAACCTACGCCCTTGCCTACAATAATATATTTATAAAATTCATCTCAATTTTAATTTAGTGTTTTTATTCATCTTTATTTTTTACAAATGATGTGCTTCTCCTGGGCGAGTCAGAGTGAACTGCAATGCTAATAGTCACATGAACGCCCTCATACACAATCAACGGCCAGGATAATCTTTATACATTGAGTTTCAGTTAGTTTTTCACCAAACTCTATCATGTTTTAAATCATTTATTCATAATTGTTTTTCTTAAGATTGGCATACTCTGTGAATTTCGTCCGATTTCGATCCGAATTCTGACTCGTGCAACTAATTTTTTTTGTAGTGCATCGTTTGTTGTGAGGTGTTCATCTATTTTATGGGATACTTTTAGAATTAAAGGGGGGGTGAAACACTCAGTTTCAGTCAGTGTCATGTCAATCTTGAGTACCTATAGAGTAGCATTGCATCCTGCATATCTCCGAAAAGTCTTTATTTTTTTAATAATTATATAAGAAAGATGCGCTGTTCCGAGTCTTTCCGAAAAAAGCCGAGCGGGTGGGGGCGTGTCGTGTGAGCGGAGCTAAATAATGACGTGTGCTCGCTGCTGCTATGTTGAGTCGAGTGCGTCGTAAAGCTGTCATCCCTAACAGCGGGAAAAAAACTTTATTCAAAATAAAAATATGGCTTTTAATCAGATACAGCCATACATCTATGATCCGGAATCAGACCCAGAGGCTGCAGTTGAACAGGAGCAGCAGCAAAAACGACTAGAGCAGGACGTCTGTATGTGGTACAAGTTATACACTAACTATATAATATGCTTAGCGGCTTGTGTTATTTACATATTTATACTTGAATTATATCGTCGTATTTTTGTCTTTGAAGGTGTACATGTGGGAAGTGCAGTTGTGCACGTGTGTTTACGCGTGGTTTGTGTAGACAGTAAGCGGACTAAAAAAAACACAGACATTTGAAGCAGTCTCACTCACCCTTCTAACGTTGGGACTGCTCCATCCTTCAGCATTAGGCGATTGGGAAAATCCGGCGTCGAGCTGGGCCTTGTTTATGAAACAGTCGGCACCGAAATGCAGCGAACAGATATAAACATTCGCGCAACTCAGTTGCTGATCCGGAAAAGCAAATTACATCCACTGTTGCCTTAACGCGGGGTTTTGGGGGAATCTGTGCAGGACTGTCTTGGTCTGGCAACCAAAAACGCACTTTTTTGGTGACATTGTTATGTGCACATCACCTGTCCAGCAGCCTACGAGCCAGCGCTTTGATGGGGGTAGCCTGTTACTTTCGCTCTCTCCCTCTCTCTCCCTCTCTCTCTCTCACGCGCTTCCGGTAGAATTGTCCGTAAGGCCCATACAAGGAAATTCCGCCCCCATTAACGTCAAAGGGGACGCATGATCTCAAAAAACTTGCCGAAACTTATGACTAACCGGAAGTAGTATTTTTGACAAAGAAATACTCCCATCAAACGTCCACCTTAACTTTTGAAACTTTGTCTATGTTTAGTACGGGATTCCAAGTCTTTAACAGTGTAAAAAGATCAGTATGCATGAAACAGCATTTCACCCCCCCTTTAAGATGATTAATCTGTGGGTGCAATGAGTAAGATGTGCATTTGTGGAAACGGTGCTGCATTCATTGACTTGTGTCGATCCTATTTGATTCATTTGGATTTTGAGACAATATAGGATCGACTTAGCCTGGCAAGCCAGACCCACATCAAGATATAAGGCTTGTTCGCCTTCACCCAGAAATGCGCAGACCGATCGGCGGCAGACTTAAAGCAGTGCATGCCGGTTATAAATTTTGTCCAACTTGAGACTGCGCCGACGGCACGTGACTGTGACGTATGTCAACAAAGTACCGCAAGAGCAGCCAGCTGATGCAGCCGGTACAGATTCTCAAGGGTGGCTGCAGCAGGGTGCAAGAGCTCTGATGACAACACAGCTGATCCACGATTGGCCGTGTAAGACATTGATTTGGATCAAATAACTCAAAGGGGTATTGAATTACAGTGAAAGGAACCATGATACATATAAAAGGATTCAAAATTAATATTTAACACTTTATCAACTATTCGTCCAGTTGAAATTAGAGTACATTATCAATCTTGAATCAAGATATTACCCGTTACAACGGCAATAATATCAATTTTATGTTCACTGTTTGTAAGCTTAGGTAACACAAACGATCAGTTTGAGGCAGTAACTTATAAACACAGCCAAAGACACTTATATCTGAAAAAGGTAAACAAAAGTTTATTGAACTATTCTAAACACACACACACACACTTACAAAAACACAGTCATACAGTTACTGGGAAAGGGATGTTTGTTAATGGATAGGAGTGAAGTCCCAATGATTTTTTTAAAGGGTTACTTCAGCGATTAGCATATGGCTTTGTATCAGTAGAAACCCTGGAGTATATTCAAATTATTGTGCTTTCCCCCCTCATATCTCCCGAGACAAGAGATTTATGCATCTTATTTCTGGAAAAATTCCTCCTATGATGCAAATTGACGATTTTTGCCTCATAGGAGTAATGTTTGCCCAGAGGCTAAAGACTACAGCCAGCAGAGGGAGCCATTTCCGCATGTTTTGAATCCGCGCATGGGGGATGGGAGATAACACTCAGCTTGCAGGGAGAGCTCAGCTGGCAGCTACAGGCACTCATTTAAACGGAGCTATGGTATGCAATGTAAGTCTTAACTTCTCAAATTAATTTCTATGAAAGTTAAGCTTGTAAAGGCATGAACTGAAACGCGCCAGACTGAACTCGCGTTGTGAATGAATGCCGCGAGTGTAGTAGCGATTACCTCAACTCTCATCACTCCAGCAGTTAGTGCTCAGTGCTGTGAGACTCGCGCAGTGACTCACTCATTATATTGAACAGACACGTTCAGTTATTAATTGTAGTGTCTTCTCTAACTCAGTCACTGTAATCAAGTTGGTGGCGTTGGGAATGACACAGGGCAGCGAAGCATTCTGGGAATTGTAGTCTTTCATCCCCATGGGACAAAAATACATTTTCTGTCTTTTCTCAGTCTAGAAGACACCAAATTCAAAAATAATTTTACATTTCTACTACATTGATGACCAAGTTTAAATACAGATTCATCTTCCCAGTGCTGCAGTACCCCTTTAACCACAACCTAAGAATCAATATACTAGCAGGTCAATCTTAGTTTGTTCACTTAGATATGATTTTTACCAGTTCTGCCAGAATGAAGAGTCATGTACTTGCGTTTATATGCTCCTACGAGCATGGGTTCCTCTTAGCACGGCGTTGCTCGGCTGGTGGTCAGTTGTTGTGGTCAGAGGGACAAATAGTTGGTTTTGGGGGTGAAAAGCCGGATCCTGGATGCCGTTAGCTGGTTGCTACACGGCGGGCATCTCTGTGGCGCCACTGTGCGAACTCCAGGAAGTTTTCTAAGGCGAGGTTCAAACAGAGTTTTGAAGTATGGTAATGATGAAGAGCTCTGGGTAGCTCAGAGGACGCTGCATGCAGGCAGGAAAGGCCCGCACGATCAAAGCAGAAGTCACCGCAAAACCATGGCAGTTAGTAAAGCACGAAGCAAAAAGCAAAGTTATCTTGTTGCCCGGGAGTTTTAAACGGGCCCCAAGGTCCCTCCTCTGGGGTGTCTCCGGCCAATGAGATTTTGTTGTGGGCGGGTGTCCTGCCCACTTCTCCTGTTCATGCATATCATTAGTGCAAGGTCTGATTAAACACTTTTAAGGACCCAACTTTACTATTGTGATCACAGTACATTTTACACAAATTTACCTTGCATCAAAATGACGAGAATCATTTATCCATCACATAGACATCAAACAGCTTGCTATTCCCATGATGGGAGTAGAAGATAGTAAAGATTCATATGTTCATATGTTTTTCGCAATTTGTGGAAAGAGAGCATGATTGCATACAGAAAGGCCATAAAAACTGCTAGATCTGCTTATTTCTCAACTCTTTTAGAAGAAAACAAACACAACCCTAGGTATTTATTCGATACAGTGGCAAAATTAACAAAGAATAAAGCTTCAACTTCTGACGTTTGTAAACAACACAGCAGTAATGACTTAATGAACTTCTTTACTAGTAAGATTGATAATATTAGGAATAAAATTATAACCATGCAGCCGTCTACTACAGTATCACTTCAGACAGAACATTGTAGTGTCAGTGAGGAAAAATTACACTCATTCACTGCTATTGGAGGAGAAGAATTGGCTAAACTTGTTAAATCATCCAAATCAACTACATGTATGCTTGACCCTATACCGACTAGCTAGGCTACTAAAAGAGATGATTCCAGAGGTCATAGATCCTCTGCTTAAGATCATTAATTCATCCTTGACATTAGGGCTGGACGATATGGCCAAATTTTATATCACGATATATTTCTTATTTTCGGTCGATACGATATCATTTCGATATCAATATGAACAATATAAAAGCCTCAGAAAAACTGCCAATAACGCCCACAATGGATGTCTGTACCGACAATCTTCTGAGGTTAATTCATTTTAAATTAATTATAAATAAATAATACATTAAAAATTAATTTGCCAAGTCTATGAAACCTCCTCCTATAAAACTACATAATATTTTAGAATTAAAAACTGTACAAATAAATGAACGTTCACCCTTTTATTTGTATTTAACCTTTATACAAACAAGAAAAGTGAAATAAACATAAGACTCTCAGACTGACCTTATTAATATATTTATCTTTAAACAATAACAGGCTGATTATATTATTCTTTACACAAAACGTATTGTAAAAAAAACTTGTTCTTATAAACCAAAGTGCTTCAGCCAAGATAAAAAATATATATATATATGAAAAGTGCTCAGCTGCAGAAAAAAAGAGAAAAATGACACTGACTTCAGTTGTTCCTCTGCCCTTTCCCTAACTTTACCATTGCAGGGATACAATTATTTAACAAGTGCAGGGATAGCTGCGCGCAAAAAATATTTTCGCCCAGGGAGCTCGTATCTTGGGTCGATGATTGAAATCATTGTCCTGAAGCGCACATTTTCCAAAGTAGTAAACGGCATCATGTCCTTAGCCAAGATGTTTGTAACAGCCTTTGTAATGTCTTTATGACGTTTAGACTGCATATCATAAGGCATGAATGCAGCGATCTGTGTTTGCTGCATGGGTTTCTCTTTTGACACATCTGGTGTTAGGGATGATGATGGTGGTGTTGTTTGAGGGACAGGTTGTTGGCTTAAACTTTTATGGTGCCTCATCTTCTGACTCTCAGAATGCTCTATCGGGTGGAACAGATTTGATGTGTTCCCGCTGCTAGTCCGCACTACTCTCTGGCACATTTTGCAGCACGCTGAAACCTGAAGTTTATCAGAGCTCGTATAGCCGAACCACTTCCATACCACTGAATTAGTCTTTCCTCTCTTATCAACCATTTCGTCTGATTTCTCCTCACTTGTGGAAGCTCGTTCAGTCACATTTGTATTGCGGTCAGGGCCGCGGCGCTCTTTTTGTAGCAAAAATTTCAGCCTACTGCTGCTGTGCTGAGCACTGGTTGCGTGACTCTGAGGTGTACGTCATCACGAAAGTAGCCAATGGTGTTCTGCTCTCTCTGACGGCTGCGCGCCTAACTTAAGTCAGTGACAAATAATATATATTATTATATAGAAATATCGAAAATGTGTTTAATAATCATATCACCATTATTGGAAAAAAAAAATTGCGATATATATTGATATTGAATTATTGTCCAGCCCTACTTGACATTAGGATATGTACCAAAAACTTTTAAGTTGGCTATAATTAAACCACTTATTAAAAAAACACAACTTGATCCTAAAGAATTAGTCAATTACAGGCCAATCTCGAATCTACCGTTTCTATCAAAAATACTAGAAAAGGCTGTGTCTTCACAATTATGTTCCTTTTTAGAAAGAAATGGTATATGTGAGGATTTCCAGTCAGGATTTAGACCGTATCACAGGACTGAGACTGCTCTCATCAGAGTTACAAATTATTTACTCTTATCATCTGATCGTGGTTGTATCTCTCTATTAGTGTTACTCGATCTTAGTGCTGCATTTGATACTATCGATCACAATATTCTTCTGAATAGACTCGAAAATGATGTTGGCATTAGTGGAACTGCATTGGCATGGTTTAAATCCTACTTATCTGACCGTTATCAGTTTGTAGCAGTAAATGAAGAGATGTCACACCGATCACAAGTTCAGTATGGAGTACCGCAAGGCTCAGTGTTAGGACCGTTGCTTTTCACCCTGTATATGCTACCACTGGGAGATATCATTAGGAAGCATGGCGTTAGTTTTCATTGTTATGCTGACGATACTCAGCTCTATATTTCCTCACGCCCTGACGAAACCTACCAATTCACAAGATTAACGGAATGCATAGCTGATATAAAAATTTGGATGAATAGTAATTTCCTGCAACCTAATTCAGATAAAACTGAATTTGTAATTATTGGACAGAAAAGCTCCAATAGTAGTAACCTAGAATACTGTCTAACACTCGATGACTCGATGTCAAGCCCTCTTCTTCAGTGAGGAACCTGGATGTGCTCTTTGATACCAATCTTTCACTTGAAAGCCAGCCACGTTTCTAGCATCTGTAAAACTGCATTCTTCCATCTTAAAAACATATCTAAATTACGGCACATGCTTTCAATGCAAAATGCTGAACAATTACTACATGCGTTCATGAGCTCAAGGCTAGTTTATTGTAATGCTCTACTGGGTGATTGCCCTGCTCGCTGGGGCACTGTCTCCAAACGGGGTGGCCGCCAGTGACAAAAAAAAAGGTAAATTCTACAGTATATTATGTAAATCCTATTGAATATATATATATATATATATATATATATATATATATATATATATATATATATATATATATATATATATATATAATTAGCTTGAATAAAGTTAAACTAATGTAGTAATAAAGCACATTTTTTATTAATTTAGTTTTTTATCATCCCTGTATCCATTAAGTTAAATTTGAGAGCCAGTGTTTATTATATTTTTTTGTTTTCATAAAACAAATTTTAATAATGAGCAATTTTAAAAACCCAGAAGCAGAAACGATGTTAACTTTTTCTTTTAATTAGTTTGGCCATCACAATATACAGAAGTAGATTTATTCACAATCTCTTTCAAATAATAATAATACATAAATAAAAAATTCCACCCACTGTAATAATTCAAATGGTTTGGCCAAAAAATCATTCAACATTTCTTTCAAGATTAATTTACAAAAAAGCTGAATAACACAAAGTTAAAGTTTTAGCACTGTAACAGTTTGAATGAAAACACCACAGTTTAAAAATAAAATATGGAACCATTACACTCTGCTAATATATTAAAGAGCAGTCTTTAGTTTAGAAACAATCAAAACAGTAGCAGAAAGAGAGGAAAACAGTCGAAAAAGAAAGAAGGCAGACCTCAACTAGAAGAGCTGGATTCTTCTGTTCTCTCCTCAGAAGAATCACTGCTGACTGGTAAGGCCGCAGCTATGCAGCACAAACGAAAAAGCTGATAAAACACTTATTTGAATGGCTCAAGGAAGATGGTAAACTCTAGGAGACTAGACAATTCAATTCCAGTCTGTTCATGTTTTATGTCATCGGTATCACATTAATAAATCCCAGCAAAGCTAAAAATGGTCTCTTCGTCCAAAAAGTTTCTGCTTTTAGGGTTCACTGCTTGTATACCTTGCATTATACTGCAGTTTGACTTACTGAAACGCCTCTGCATCTCCCCACTCAGACAGTCCAGAATGGGGAGGAATATACCACTTCTGAACAGTTCCATGTCTCCTTCCTTACACCTCCGCTGTCCAACAGTGGATTCAACAATTCACCCTTTGCGGCGAGTTTGATTGACAGGCGCTCTGACCACTCACAACGCCGATTTTGTGCGCCCCCGTTGCTATCCGCCATTTGTCCGACAAACAAACCACCACTCTTAGTAGACTGATGTTGTTTTTAACATGAGTATGGGACTTGCAACGCAGACAGCAGGTATCCAGAAAGGCTTGGCGATGTACAGTTTCATCCGTTCCCAAAACCTGCCTGAAATCCTCATCTGTCATTTCAGACAATGCTCTACACAAACTTCATGTCTGACTTGTGTCATACAAGTCTAGCTTACTGGTATAGTAATTTATACCACAATAATTTACATGGTTCATCATATTTGGTATTTATATCCTTATTTACAAAGCGTGAAAAACAACACACCTATCATTGCTGTAGTGACAGAAGATGTGTTTCCGTTTTTGGTTTGCCTTCGCCACTAACGTTACAACAGCTGTTACGGGCTGCAGTGTCATTTTTCTGCCACTGTTGTGGCAGGCTTGTGGAGGACTGGCCTGTCATACTGATAATATTTGGGCTTTACAGAGGTCCATGGTATAGATTAGACCAACTGCATGAGCTCAGAAACCTATGGAGCTAACCACACATTATGTCCTTACCTTACAGCACACTTAACAATATTATGGTTGTTAGCTAACGCTAGCTAGGATAACTGAATATGTTATATATTATCTTTTAATGATTATAATAATGAGCAGACAGTTACCCAGCTAGCTTTACGGTTGTTAGCCTTAATGTTGTTATCCTCTGTCTCAATCGCCAAGTGATGCGGTTGATGAGTGATGAGGACTCATTTTTTGTGGTCTTTTCACCAGTTTCTACTGCAATATTGCACTGCTTTCCAGTGTCTACAGTGTCTTTCCAGATTTCATCAAATGATGAATCACTTCTTAGGTCTTGGAGGGTGTCTTGAAATGCTTCAACTAAGTCCAAGACCTTCGCCAAATCAAGAGACGTTGACTGAAGCATGTCTGCAAGAAATTTTGCCTCTCCAAGGACTTTTGAAAAGATGACAAGTGTTCCGATAAAGGTAAGATACAGTTGGGCAAGTAAACCCTGTGCCTCCACAGAGCGTTCTCCTCTGTTCTCCACATCAATATCATGTAGCACACGCAATACAGCAGGCAATCTGTCCTTAATGTTTTTGCAAGCCTGGTACCGGACATGCCCACCTGGTGTCACTGAGCCTTTGTAGCTCTCTTAGGGCACCTTGCTACATTTCCTTTTGTACAGAGAGCCATTTCTGGTGCACATAGCAGCCTGACATGTACACATACAATTTCTGTAGCAAAGAAAAGAAGATTTCAGACTCAGGTACTGATTTTTTTGAGTCAACGGGAACAAGGTTAAAACAATGTGCGTTGCAGTGCACACAAAAAGCGTGATTTGTTTTAGCTTTAATTCTTGCTGCAACCTCAGAGAGTCTCCCTGACATGACTGAGGCCTCATCATAACCTTGCCCCACTAGATTTGACCTGTACTCAAGTCCATACGTCTCCAGGCATTGTGTTATTTTTTGAGTAAGTCCCTCTGCATCAAGGAAGCTTTCATGGACTGCTTCCTTGATGCAGTCCTAACCATTATAATAGTACCTAAGTACTAATGACAATTGCTCTTTCTTTTTTAAATCCTTTGTTTCATCAGCAATGATAGAAAAATATTTGTTTTCCTTGACTTCACTGATGATCCTTTCCCATATCTGACAGACATTCAGCAACTGTTTTAATGTAGGTACGATTTTGTTTGACTACTCCTTGGTGTTTCTTATCGAGGGCATTTAACATTGAAGTGTCTGTCAAGATTATTTTTTTTGTTCATTCCATGCTATCATGGCATTAACATGATTTTCAGATTTTTCGTGTCCCCTGAAACCTTCATCTTTATACATTGTCTTCTTCCAGTTAGAATAGCCCAGTGATGATGTGAATGAAGTCTCTTGAATACCAGGGAGAGAATAGTGTCAGAAACAATACGCAGAGTCTCGGTTTACAGAATACTCCAGCCATTGGTGTTGTGTGTACCACATTTTGTTGAAAGCTCTTTCCCAGTCACCCATCATGGTTCAAGGGAACACCTTCAAGTGTGGCTGTGTTGGTTCTGCTGCCCGAGACTGTGAAATGTCTGCAAATAAAGAGAATGGTCTTCTTATAGGGATGACTAGCCTACCAGGGGTCCTCAATTAATTTAAACAATGAGTAATAATAAAAATAATTAACAGTGCAGAAGGTGTAGTTTGTCAAATAAAATCAACCTAGGATACATACATTTGATACTGCAAATTAAGTTTAAATGAAAGTTAGTTACATAACCATAGACCCTCCAATAATATGAAGGAAATCAGTCATTTTTAAGGTTTTAGGAATTTAATTAAAATACACAAGCTCATCATTAACACCCATTTAGACAATACCTTCTAGAAATATGTAAGTTAAAAAAAAACTGGAGCATACCGTGTGGTCCTGGCAGAATGCTATCTGTGGAGATGTTGGCATGTAGTGCCCGAGGTCTGTCACCATCACCCCCTGACCTACGCTGACACAAAGTTTCTTCGTGGTCTTCAAATTCAGACAGGTCACTTAGAGCTGAATTATCTGCAGATACAGTAAAATAATAATCAACAGAGTAGATATCAAACTTCACTTTCTGAACATGTGCAAATAAAAGAACTTTAAGGTCTTAACTACAACTGTACATACCGTTGCATTCTATTGGGGATGAAGGTGCTTGTTTATCCCCACCAAACGTTGATCCTGAGAAATGATGAAATGTCACAAGTAAATATTACATCAATGAGAAAAAGAAAAAAAAACAAGATCTGTGAGTACTGTTGCAGAATAAATCATGGTATTTTTAGGGCACATTCATGTACATGCAATGATTACTACCGTTTTAGTTTGCTTCATACAAATGAAATTTAATATTTCTCAAATATCCCTACAATTGCCTCTACACTTCACATACTTGAAGTTACAGGAAGCACAGAGGAAAATGAAGGCCACTGCTGTCAGCTGGATCCACTGTCTGGCCTTTTGATTCCTTGCTGGCTGATTCTGTTACAGTGACTGTTTTTTGCTGCCTGACATTTTCTTCTTGGTGAAGAGTAACATTTTGTTCAGTTGCTTCTGCTTCTACTACACTTGTTTTGTTTTGTTTTCTTTGAAATAAACTCACTATATCTTCTTTTCATGGCTTGGCACTGCTTTCTTCCCTGCCTTAAAAAGAAACACTTATGTGTTATTCTCAATCTCAACAAAACAATTTTCAAATTGTGAATGAAATGCACAGACTGCATCCATGTCATTTCACGTGTAAATGACTAAGTTAGGCCTGACAATTTAACTGACTTTCTGTCATGCATTAACAAGTAAGTGTCCCCAAACACTTGTTATTGTTATTTTTATTTTATTTTTTTGGAACATTCTGTGAATATTGTCATTTGGTGCAATCTTGCTATGTGGTCACTGTCACAAAATAAATTGATAAATAATATGCAAATCACCATGCCAGTGTTTATTGTTTGTTATTACATGGCTTGGTTGAATTCCAATGTAGAATGCGCTGCTTAACAGACCGTTGGCATGAAAAACAGCGCGTTGCTATGGACGCAGGATTCTAACCACAGAGACGAAACTGACTATTTTCTTTATCGGAAGCAATACAAACTGTTTTTAAATCAATTAACTCCTTTTTAAATCAATATTTTGTGTCAAATTATTGATTTATTTGGTAGGTTGCCAAATAAAGTGGGATAATGTATAGCGAAGAGGTTGTTATAGCGAATACAACCCCTTCAGGCTGATTTAAGATCCCTCCGCTTCGGGCTCCTAAACAGCCTATCGGTGTTGTATTCGCTATAACAACTGCCTCACTATTAGGGTTGGGCATCGAGAACCGGTTCCAACTTGGAACCGTTTAAAAAATAACGATTCCATTGGAATCGTTTAGAAAATTTGTTTTCGGTTCCGATCATCGGTTCCAAACGCGCAAGTTTTGGTTACCATGGCCACATGATTTCCGGTGCTTGCCGGAAATCATCTTTATCCGCTTCATCCGCTTGTTCTTTAGCCATGGAAGCCCGGTAAACGGCGCTCTGAAGTGTGGATTTATTTCACTTTTAAAAAGCCTGGTCGGCACAGTGCAACTAGAGTTGTCAAAAATATCGATACTGAAATATCTGAAAAGATACGATAGCCTGCTCAGTTTCTACAGTATCGATCCCAGCTGCGCCCTCCTCTCCTCTCCTTCTCTGACCGACAGCGAGTTGACGCGCAGCCGCATATTCTCACTCAGCCCGGTTAAGCCTCTGAACACGGCGAACGCGCGTTCTGCTGGACTTTTCCTTACGACAGCGTGTTAGTGTTAGTGTGTGTGATCGGTCTGAATTTCGCGCATATTGCACATAATTCTACGAATCCCTCAGATTTCAAGCTCACATCTGAAGTGCAAACACACACATACATACCGTAATAAAGCCCCCTCTGACATACAAGTGCAAATATTTGCTTCTTTTTCCAGCTTATTATTGGTCAAATACAATCAACCAAATTCTCAGTGCACATTTTGAAGAGTATTAATGTAAACACAGTCGTAAACAATTCAGGAAGAAATGAAGAATGAGTAACAGGAGCAGTGTTCAGATTCCATGAGTGCGGCAGTTCATAAAGGGACAGCAGTCATTTGTTATTCAAAGTCAATTCAAAAAGACAAACGATCCCACTGCTCTTGACTGATCAACGTGTAACTTTAATGGTTTTATATGAAACTATTTAATTTTTTGCAAAAAACATTATCCAATGTTATTTTAAATTTAATTAGCCACTTTGCGTTTTTTAATTCAGTTTCTTACCTGCATGTTAGACCTACCTGAAAAAATAAAGCAGTCTTTCATTTATATATTTTATTCTATTTTATTTATTTGTGCTATTTTTTTGTAATATGTTTATTTGTTCTTATTTAATTACTGTTTAGTCGTCTTTTTAAATTCAATTTACCATTCAAAATCAAGCTTACTTGTGCTGTGTGTAAGCTATTGATTGTTGGCTGATTGATTGTTCCTGATCGATTGCTCCTGTCTGTCTGCCTGCTGCTGCTGCTGCCACCACAGTGTAGCTGTAGCAGTTGTAGCTCTGTATAGCTGTGTTTGAATCTCTATTTGATATATTTTCTTTGTAATTTACACTGCTAAATATAACTTACTCATCACCATATAGTGTTTAATATAGCCTATCAATTTAAATTTGACATTACTAGCTTTTAATCTAAATCACTACAACACGTTAGCTTTTCGCTAGCCTGGTAGCTTTCCATCCCAGCATCCAGGTCTCCTGTTTTCTGAGTTCTTTAGACAACTGTGGTGAGTTGGATTATTAAAAAGACTCCATCAGACAACTGTGGTAAGTTTTGGATTCATCAACAAATACGGTAAGCCATGTCTTCTTCTCCTGTCATTGTCACTTGCACTGCATGCTACATGTTTAGCATATCTATCTCCGTTGGCGAACAGGGCTTCACATGTGATAAATGTAAGGAATTAATCAGGCTGACGGAGAAGATTTCAGATTTAGAGACATGCATCTAAGCTTTATGTGAGAGTAGTGAGAATGTAACAGCTTTAGATACTGCTTTGGATGCGACTAGCTTAGTGAACACGCATTGTTTGGTTCCGGCTGAGTCCGCGCAGCAGGGCTGGGTGACGAAGAGAAAGCATAGTCGCGGATCATAAAACCGCTCTTTCGTTCCGATTAGAACATCAAACAGGTTCTCCCCACTCATTGACGCACCCACTGAGGATCCTGTTGAAAGTGCCCTAGTTATTGGTAATTCTATTACACGGAATGTGAAAATAGAGACACCAGCCACCATAGTCACATGTTTACCGGGAGCCAGAGCGCCTGACATCAAAGCAAATTTAAAAGTGCTGGCTAAAGCTAATCGTAAATTCTCTAAGATTATTATTCACGTTGGCACTAATGATGTTCAACTTCGCCAGTCGGAGATCACCAAAATTAACATTAAAGAGGTGTGTAAACTCGCAAGTACGATGTCAAAAGTCGTATTTTTCTCTGGTCCTCTCCCTGCGAAAAGGAGTGATGAAATGGTTAGCAGATTATCATCACTCAATGGCTGGTTGTCTAAGTGGTGTCTGCAAAATAACATAGGTTTCATAGACAATTGGAAAAGTTTTTGGGGCAGACCTGACCTGTTGAAGATAGACGGCATTCATCCCTCCTGGGCTGGTGCTGCTCTTCTCTCTAGTAATTTGGCACATAGTCTTAGAGCTAAACCTTGACTCACTGGGGCCCAGGTCAGGAAGCAGACAAACTGGCTAAACCAACCGTCTGCTAGCTGTCTCACGTCACCAAAGTCAGCTAAATCCCAGCACATAGAGACTCTTTCACCTAGATATTATCATATAGAGACTGTGTCTGTTCCCTGAATTAGTAAATACAAAAAACCATCAAAACCATTCAACAGTAAAAATTTAATTGATGTCCAACAAATAAACAACAGATATAATACGGATGAACAATTGATAAAGCTTGGGTTACTGAATATTCAATCCCTTTCGCAAAAAACGCTTGTTGTCAATGATATGATTATAGATCATAACTTAGATGTGCTGTGCTTGACAGAAACCTGGCTAAAACCTGACGA
This sequence comes from Pseudorasbora parva, assembly GCF_024679245.1. Taxonomy (NCBI): domain Eukaryota; kingdom Metazoa; phylum Chordata; class Actinopteri; order Cypriniformes; family Gobionidae; genus Pseudorasbora; species Pseudorasbora parva. Next base: position 36,732,219 of record NC_090189.1, read on the forward strand.
TTACATTACTTTAAATGAGTGCACCCCCCAAGATTATTGTTATAAACATGAGCCACGTCCGAAAGGTAAAGGGGGAGGTGTTGCTATAATTTATAATAATATTTTCAGTATTACTCAGAAGTCTAGTTTCAAATATAATTCCTTTGAAGTTTTGGTGCTTTATGTAACGCTGTGTAGTGTAAATGATAAATCCCGTCTGACATTTGTGTTGGCTACTTTATACAGGCCACCAGGGCACAATACAGACTTTATCAAAGAATTTGCTGGTTTTGTATCGGAGTTAGTATTAGCTGTAGATAAAGTACTAATTGTTGGGGATTTTAATATCCACGTAGACAATGAAAAAGACGCATTGGGATTGGCATTTAGAGACATTCTAAACTCTATTGGAGTTAGACAACACGTATCGGGACCCACTCATCGCCTTAATCATACTTTAGATCTAATAATGTCACATGGAATAAATGTTGATACTGTTAGAAATTCTGCAGCAGAGCGATGACATCTCAGATCATTACCTTGTATCATGTATACTTAATTTACCTAAGGCTGCAAAGCCATCCCCTCGCTTCAAATATGGCAGGACAATAACCGCTGCAACTAAAGATTGCTTTGTAGCGACTCAGGCGAATCAAACACACAATCGCCAGTTACATTTAACAAATATGTTTTGAAAGTTGTGCTTACTAACAGACCTTCCCCCAACACAACAGAGGGAGATTCTTCGTTACCCTGGAAACCATCTGATAAGATGTTTTATGGCCCAAAAGAATTTGGCCACATGAAGTTTCAGACACAAAGAGTTTAAGACACAGAGCTTTTGCCTCAAATTATAGACAAACCATCTATAAATGAACATGCACCCCAGGACATTATATGTAAACACATAACTGTCTTGTAAAATGTTTATTCTGTATGGTATTTTGCATCTTTTTGTCTTTGTCTTAACAAAGTACTAGTTCAGATAACCTCATATATGTCATGTCTCCTATCAAATTAATGCTCACTTCACGACTTACACTTCCATGTATATCACTTAGTCAGAAAATGCAGTGTGTGTTTGTTGCATTAATTAGAGTATGAATGAGACCCACTGATTCGAGCCTTGAAACAAAGAGCCATAAAATCTGCTGAGGAATTTCCCGCCGGGAAATCCCAACACTCTCATTGGTTAAGTCTAACCCTGGAGGGTGGGACTACCACCCCAGACCTTAAAAGACCAGTGGAGACAATCTCCTCTCTCTTACTTCTCCAACTCTCTCCCTGTGGGAGCCAACACCCACGGTGGCTGGCACTTAAGCCATGCCACCGATGCAGGCCCTCCAAGCAGGCCCCAGCTCTTCCTCTCTTCCCCTCTTCCCTGGTTCTCGTCGCTTCCCTACTGAGTCATCAACTTACTAGCCCCAAGGGCATTCTTCAGAAGGAGGACACGGAGCGTCTCCAGAAAGCAACCAGCCGCTCCCTTTCGACCTCGGAAAGAACCACCGGACACGCAGGGCATTTGAAATCGGAACATGCACACACGCGAGAAGCCACAACTAGAGCAAGTATTATCTTCCAAACTCAAACTGCTGTAAAGAGGGTGTGTTATTTTCCCGTTGGGACAAGTTAACTCCGTGAAGGTTGTATTTGATGAACTGAAGGAAAGCTGCTTCTTACCCCCCCCCCCCACCCACTCTCTTTCTCTCTCTCTCTCTCTCTCTCTCATCTCTCTCTCTCTCTTATATCTCTCTCTAATTTCAGTCTATTCATTATTCACTTTTATGTATTCTTTCGTTAATATCTATACTTCTACTCTCTTGATGCATATTTAGTATGTACTCTCTGTGTGAATTGTAGTGTTATATTTAGTCTGTGTTTATTAAACCTCCAAAAGACATTTAATGAGTTGAATCTGTTATTCTGCCACATACACAAAGTCAATGAAACTTGCGATCTAACGTTACCTAACTGCTTATGCTACTATGTTAGTAAAGTAAACTGTATGACCATTTGAAATATTGAACTTGTCCTGATCAGTAAAGTTAATGTTTCTTATGCGCTCGTAAAGCAGTAATCCCTTATTGAGAATTGATTTGAAAAGTCTATAACTAATTTGCAGGACAAACTTAGTAGGATAATTTCAAGCAATTCCGTAAAGGGTTACTTGTATTTAATTAAACAATTTTCCCAATCGGAAAATTTTAATACGTAATGAACAACTGGCAAATTATATTCATAAATTCATGAATATTGAATATTAAATCCCTTTTGAGTTAATTATTCCCCGAGACATTAAACTCATGAGTCATTGTTGTTACATATTTGTACATAATCTTCCTCATCAGTTCCATCTCCTCAGCATTACAGATAGCCAAGAGGACCTTGATGCTGCAACAGAAACTATTGACTCTTTCTTTACTAGCACTTTAGACATAGTTGCTCCCCGGCGCTTTAAGAAGATTAAAGCAAATAATCCAACGCCGTGGTACAACGAGCACACTTGGGCCCTTAAAACAGCAGCCAGAAAAATGGAGCGCAGCTGGAAGAAAACAAAACTGGAGGTTTTTCGCAATTTGTGGAAAGAGAGCATGATTGCATACAGAAAGGCCATAAAAACTGCTAAATCTGCTTATTTCTCAACTCTTTTAGAAGAAAACAAACACAACCCTAAGTATTTATTCGATACAGTGGCTAAATTATCACAAAATAAAGCTTCAGCTTCTGATGTTTGTAAACAACACAGCAGTAATGACTTTATGAACTTCTTTACTAGTAAGATTGATAATATTAGGAATAAAATTATAACCATGCAGCCGTCTATTACAGTATCACTTCAGACAGAGCACTGTAGTGTCACTGAGGAAAAATTACACTCATTCACTACTATAGGAGGAGAAGAATTGGCTAAACTTGTAAAATCATCAAAATCAACAACATGTATGCTTGACCCTATAATAATAATAATAATATATTTTATTTGTAAAGCCCTTTTCATAGTTAAAAACAATCCCAAAGTGCTACACATAAAAAAAAAAAAGAATTAAATTAGCAAAAAGTAAAAAATGCTTGTTTAAAAAGAAAGGTTTTTAGTTCTTTCTTAAAAGAGTCTATGGCTTGAGGAGCCCTTAGGTTTTCTGGAAGGGAATTCCAAAGACGCGGTGCGGCTGAGCAGAAGGCTCGATCCCCCATAGTGCGGAGCTTAGTTGTGGATGGTTGAAGAAGGGCTTTATTTCCAGAACGGAGGTTGCGTGAAGAGTTTTGTGTTGCGACGAGTAGTTCCTTTAAGTAGGGGGGGTGCGTTTCCGTGGATGTATTGATGGGTAAGTAAGATGATTTTATAATTAATCCTGTATGAAACAGGGAGCCAGTGGAGCGAGTGAAGGATGGGTGTGATATGGTCATATTTTCTTATCCTCATTAGGATCCTGGCAGCACTGTTCTGAATGTATTGTAATTTTTGTAGACTTTTGCCAGGAATCCCAAAAAAGAGAGCGTTGCTGTAGTCCAGCCTGGATGAAATAAAAGCATGGACAAGTTTTTCAGCATCTGACAGACCAAGTGTGGGACGGAGTTTAGCAATGTTCCTGAGATGAGATGTTACCCTATACCGACTAGGCTATTAAAAGAGATACTTCCAGAGGTCATAGATCCTCTGCTTAATATCATTAATTCATCTTTGACATTAGGATATGTACCGAAAACTTTTAAGTTGGCTATAATTAAACCACTTATTAAAAAAACGCAATTTGATCCTAAAGAATTAGTCAATTACAGGCCAATCTCGAATCTACCGTTTCTATCAAAAATACTAGAAAAGGCTGTGTCTTCACAATTATGTTCCTATTTAGAAAGAAATGGTATATGTGAGGATTTCCAGTCAGGATTTAGACCGTATCATAGTACTGAGACTGCTCTAATTAGAGTTACAAATGATTTACTCTTATCATCTGACCGTGGTTGTATCTCTCTATTAGTGTTACTCGATCTTAGCGCTGCATTTGATACTATCGATCACAATATTCTTCTGAATAGAATCGAAAATTATGTTGGCGTTAGTGGAACTGCTTTGGCATGGTTTAAATCGTACTTATCTGACTGTTATCAGTTTGTAGCAGTAAATGAAGAGATGTCACACCGATCACAAGTTCAGTATGGGGTACCGCAAGGCTCAGTGTTAGGACCGTTGCTTTTCACCCTGTATATGCTACCACTGGGAGATATCATTAGGAAACATGGCGTTAGTTTTCATTGTTATGCTGACGATACTCAGCTCTATATTTCCTCACGCCCTGACGAAACCTACCAATTCACAAGATTACCGGAATGCATAGCTGATATAAAAAATTGGATGAATAGTCATTTCCTGCAACTTAATTCAGATAAAACTGAATTTTTAATAATTGGAAGGAAAAGCTCCACAAGTAGTAACCGAGAATACTGTCTAACACTTGATGACTGCTCTGTCAAGCCCTCGTCGTCAGTGAGGAGCCTGAGTGTGCTCTTTGATACCAATCTCTCATTTGAAAGCCACGTTTCTAGCATCTGTAAAACCGCATTCTATCATCTTAAAAATATATCTAAATTACGGCACATGCTTTCAATGCAAAATGCTGAACAGTTAGTACATGCGGTCATGAGTTCAAGGCTAGATTATTGTAATGCTCTACTGAGTGGTTGCCCTGCTCGCTTAATAAACAAACTCCAGCTGGTCCAAAATGCAGCAGCTAGAGTTCTTACTAGAACCAGGAAGTATGATCATATTAGTCCAGTTCTGTCAACACTGCACTGGCTCCCTATTAAACATCGCATATGTGACCGGGGATTTAAATTAACCACCAGGAACACATTGAGGGGTTCTTTTCACTTTGTAGTTTATTCATCTGCGTTTCTTTAAGAGAATGATTCACTATCAGATATGGCTTCTCAACTTTAGTTGAGATGACAGTTCACAAAAATCTCAGTGAAAAAGATAGAAAGCTCAAAGATAAAGAGTAGAATAATGTGACACGATTCCAAAATCAAAATATGCACAATACAATACGACAGTGGGAATACTGTACAAAAAGAACAAACAGCATGAGTACATTTTTATATTACCCACTTATACATCATTGGAATGAAATGTTAGAAAATAACACTCACATCACGATCAGCTCCTATACAGTATACCACCACATTCAATTCACCAGGGCTGAAATCACCAATATAATGTTGTACACTGTGTAAACAATCACATGAACATCACATGAAACATTTGGAAAACATACATTTATCACATTGCTCAATGTTAACTGAACAGGCCTAGACCGCATGGTGTGACGTCATATATTCGCGGACATTATACACGACACTACCTTTCAAATATGACAATTCTCCAAAGTAACACAGAAAAATATACATCCACAATTGGTATTTATCCAGGATATAATCATAAAACACTGTATTTACCCGTGGATGATCACAAAATCTCCCCAATTTTCCCGAGAGTGTGCGTCTCTCTCACACTGCTCGCTGCACATCGGACAAAAATGATCGAGGTGAGAGAGGACGCATGCGCATTGCCTTGCACCCAGCACACACAGTGCCACCTGCTGACGACTCCAGGAAAATACAGATAACCACTGTTTAACATGACTTATTTCACTGAGAACAGTAAATAACAAAGAAATAACAGTTTTAAACATACAACAAGAGAAACAAACGTTGAAGGTATTTACCACCCGGTTACATTCTCCCCTGCAATAAGTCAGCGTCCTCGATGACTCACTCAATCACGAATTTCAGCATTCATGGCACCTTGTAACGCCTTCTCGAACAATGCAGTGCCAATACTAGCCAGTACTTGAGACACCATGTCTGTGCTGACACTCACTGCGTGACAAGCCGACCTGGGTGCATGAAAAGGATTTGTGTGGACACCCGCAGTTGCTCGCTTGCTCCTACGCACAGCTGGTACTGGTACCTCCCTCTTGACTGGGTTACGCACCTCACCAGTCTCTAGCTCCGGTGATTGGACACACTCTTCTGGAGCCTCTGCATTCAGGACCACATCATCCGATTCTACAGAGTCTCTAGTAGTATCTGCTGATACTCGCACCTGGATACCTTTAGAGCGGTCACCTCTCAACTCTGGATTCATGGGAGAGTTTGCAGCCACGCCCATTGAGGGTTGCACAACCTCCTCTACTACCACAAAATCTGGTCCAGAAATCTCGTTCCCATCCATGACGACAGGCTGTATATCTGGCAGGGATTTCGCTCCACTCCTAGGCCTAGGAGTTGGCACGGCACCTGGACGCAATTCTGATCTGTGCACCCTTTTTGAAGGCCCTCCCTCCAAAGGTTCAACAGTGTACGTTGTGCCTACTACTTCCACTACTCGAAACACAATCGGGCTCCAGGCATCTTGAATCTTGTTCCTGCCTGGAGACCGCTGGCGCAGATATACCAACTCGCCCACACTGACTTGGGGACAAAATGTCTTTTCATTTAGACGAGTCACTCTCTCAAGCGCTTTCTCTTCTGAGTGCTCCCTTGCTTTTTCATGGGCGTATCTGAGTCTTTCCTGATGAACAGCCAACCAGTCTTGTTTTCTCTCCGAGACCTCCTCACTACCCAACAATGCATCAATGGGCAGATGTGGTTGTACCCCAAAAAGGAGATAATAAGGGGAAAACCCTGTAGTTGCATGAGGCGTTACATTATATGCGTGAACTAACTCTGGCAAGTACTCAGGCCAACGACGCTTACGTTCTGGCGGTAATGTACGTAACAGGTTGTGAAGTGTTCGGTTGTATCGTTCACATTGGGCATTTCCCTGCGGCCTGTAAGGGGTCGTACGGGTCTTTTTCACCCCATAGAGTCTGCACAGCTCAGCAATTACCTCGCTTTCAAAATTTCGACCTTGATCGGAGTGCAACCTCTCTGGAACTCCGTACTTCATAAACCACTCTTTTAACAAGACCTTTGCTGTGGTATCGGCCTTTTGATCTTTTGTGGGGAACGCCTGTGTAAACTTTGTGAAAACGTCGGTGACAACCAAAACATTTTCACGCCCATCAGAAGCAGGCTCTAAGACTGTGAAGTCCACCGCAATCACTTCCAGAGGTCTGGAAGCCAAAAATGCTCTCATAGGGGCACGAACTTTGGGCTGAGGCATCTTTGTGAGGATGCACCGTTGACACTTCTTCACCCATTCCTCCACATCCTCATACATACCGGACCAAAAACACCTCTGCTTCAACAACCCCAACGTCCGTTCAATGCCCTGATGCCCCAGATCGTCATGAATACTTCGCAGCACTTGTTCTTTCAAACACCTGGGCAACAACAGTTGCCAGCAACTCTCCTCAGAAGGGTCAGCTACTACCCGATACAGCAACCCATTTCGTTCTTTTATAAGGCTCCACTGCTTAAGAAGGCATTTCACAGACCTAGACAGAGACTTTCTTTCCAAGTGAGCTGGTTTCTTTTTCTCATCCCAGAACCCTCGAAACACTTGCAGAACAGGGTCACTTTTTTGAAACTCAACTAACTGTTCCCTGGTGTAACTGGGAAGTGTACAAGTGTTACCTTGGAGAGTAGTGATAGCCTCTTCTCCAGCCTCCAACGCACGAATTTGCCTCAACCTGCTACATTCAACACCCTTCAACACAAGTTCAGGTTCCAAGCTGGTACCTCGCCTTATCGCACCACAAATTGCTACACACTCATCCCAGTCAGCATCTGGATCAGGTTCAGGCTCCCCTGCAAACTCCTGCCTAGATAGAGCATCAGCTGCTGCATTACTCTTGCCCGGTCTGTACTTCACCTCAAAGTTGAAGACCGACAGTTGTGCTACCCACCTCTGTTCGATTGCTCCTAACTTAGCAGTTTGCAAGTGACAGAGTGGATTATTATCAGTAATCACCTCGAACCAAGACCCAAGTAAGTAACCGCGAAATTTCTCGACGACAGCCCACTTAAGGGCCAGTAGCTCGAGCTTCATGCTACTGTAATTTCGATCATTTCGCTCTGCATTACGCAACCTACGGCTGGCATATGCAATGACCCTCTTCTCGTCACCCTGTTTCTGGTAAAGGACGGCTCCTAAGCCGTTCTGGCTTGCATCGGTTTCAAGAATGAAAGGACAAGAAAAATCTGCAAAACCCAGTACAGGTGCTGTCGTCAACTTCCTCTTTAGCTGATTGAATGCATGGTCACATTCAGTAGACCACAGAGTCCTAAAGTGACGACCACTCCTTACACACCTGCCTTCACTCAAGCAAGCATTTACTAGGTCATGTAAGGGTCCAGCTATCTTTGAAAAGCCCTCGACAAACTTCCGATAATAGCTGCAAAACCCCAAAAATGATCTTAACTCCTTGACGGTTTCTGGGGTCTTCCAGTTACTGACTGCAGTGACCTTGTCTGGGTCAGGAGAAATCCCATGCGCTGACACCTGGTGACCAAGGAAACGCACTGAGTCTTGGAGAAAACGACACTTCCCTAACTTGACCTTTAACCCAGTCTCAGCCAACCTTTTTAGCACCACCTCTAATCTTTCCAGGTGTTCCTCAAATGTCTGTGAAAACAGCAAAATGTCCTCTAGATACACTATCAACACCTGAAAGATCAGATCACTCATAACAGCCTGCATCAGCCGCTGAAAGGTCGACGGTCCATTACAGACCCCAAACGGCATCCTCCGGTACTCAAATAAACCAAAAGGTGTGGTGAACGCTGTCTTTGCCCTATCCCTGTCACTCACTGCAATCTGATGATACCCAGAGGCCAAATCTACGGTTGAGAAAAACTTTGCTCCACTAAGGGCATCGAAGCTCTCGTCAATTCTGGGTAGCGGAAATGCATCACGCCTCGTCTTGGCATTGAGTTTGCGGTAATCTACGCACAGCCGTAGCGACCCATCAGTTTTGCGCACCAGAACCACAGGCGAGGCGTAAGCACTCACACTCTCCTGAATGACACCCTTCCTTAGTAACTTAGTGATGTGCTCCCTAACCTCTTGGTACTGAGTTGGGGGAATTCGTCGGTAAGGCTGATTCACGGGTAAGTCATCAGTTAGATGTATCTCATGCCTAACCTTATCTGTATAACCCAAATCATCGTCCTCCAGGGCAAACACACTTGAATACTTGCTCAGCAGAGCTTTTAACTGAACCTGCTGTTCAGGTGTGCCTCCCATGTCAATGTGATTTAAAACTGACTGGGCCTGAGGCTCAGAACCAGGACCTCCACCCATAGTGACCTGTTCTGTGTCCGCCGAGATTCGCTGAAATCTTACTTCGCAGGACGAACATGCACTGCTACCATCTACTGGGGACAACAAACCCAAACGGGCCCTAGGTTGAAGCCAAAGGTCTTCCTGAGACAGGTTAAGTACTCTCACTGGGCACACAGGTAACTCTGACGTGACTAACGTAGGTACTACAACCAAACCTTCTGGTAAGGGCAAATTTGCTGGTTCTACCAACCACACAGAACCTTCCTTTTTATTGCATTCAATCCCCTTAATCAGGACAGTGGCTGCCGACCAAGCTGGCACATGAGCAGGAGTCTTACTCACGACTCGAGCACACGAAACTCGCTCAACTAACTCCACAGATTGTGCCTGAAAGACTGCCCTCCAGTCAGAATCCAGCTTACCATCCAGCGTGGTGTCAAATTCAGCGTGAACGATCTGTCGGCACTTACTGATAATGTTCATCCCTATGAGCACTGCCACGGATGATGGGCTAGGAGCTTCTTTCACAATCAAGAACCCACACTCAGCCAGGGTCATCCCCATAACCTCCACATCCAACTCCATGTAACCCAAATAGGGAATGTCTAAACCGTTTGCTGCTGTGATTTTCAGCCAGCCAGAAGTAGACAGCACGTCACTCTCATCCCCAAATAGATGCTCTCGGAAAAACTCCTCAGTAATAGTACTAACCTGACTACCAGTATCAAGCAAGCAAGACACTGGAACACCCTTGATTTTCAAGTCTACCATTGGGCATGTTCCAACTGCCCGTTCCAGAAAGCGGTCTCGACTAGTTCTCTCAGGCGGTAAACCAGAAACTACCCCCTGTGCAGCCTGACTTAAAGCAACAGAAGGACTTTGTGTTTCTTGACCTTCAGTGGTCTGGGTAGCACTCTTAGGTCTCCCACCCCGTCTTACAGTGCAGCGTCTAGCAATATGCCCAACCCCGTTGCACCTGAAACAGATAGGTTCTCCCTTTTCTGTAAACCTGGGAGGAGATCTTGATGAAGACGTGAAATTCGGCTGAACCGACACTGACCGCTGCACAGTCAACTCTTTGACCACTTTAGTGAGCTCTGAAATAGTCTGCTCTTGCTCACTTATCCGCTTGTCCTGCCGGGAAATTACTTGCAAAATATCATTCAACACGGAAGAGTTTTGATTCTCAGACCCGACAGAAGTGCCTTCAGTTTCCCTTAACATTTCTGAATGGACCGGTCGACTAGTCGCTACTCTGGTTGGTCTGCTCTCTTCCATGGACCAAAGAATAGCCTCATTCCGAATCTCAAGCAGGGTTAAATAGGGCTTTTCCCTGATTAACTTACGCAGCTCTCGCCTCAATGCGGCATCGCGCACACCTTCCACGAACTGATCACGCAAAATCCCCTGCTCATTAGCCAAACCATCTGGGGATTGTTTTACAATGGAACTTAACAGGCGAGAGAGAGCATGAGAGTAGTTTCGGAGATCTTCCCCCTCCAATTGTCTGCGATTGTAAAACATTTGCAACAATTGAGTCCCACTACGCCGTTCCCCAAATGCTTCTCGCAGGAAAGTAAACAAATCATTGGCCCGTCTGGAATGGTTTCCTACACATAAACGCACTTCTTCTAATGCGGGTCCCCGCAAAAGTGAAATGATAAAGTCCAGCTGTTCTTCTTGTGTCTGGTCTCTGGCCCGTAGAACCCTTTCTACCTCTTCGATAAACTCCTCTACAGACCTCCCATCTTTGTTATACTCCCCGCTAAAAGGTTGAATCTGGCGTTCACGAGGAACATAAATGTAGGAGCGTGTCGAGTTACCCCCACCAACAGTCCTATTGGCTAGAGTATCGTTCCTCCAATCACTTAACTCTCGAATTTGACCCCTCATTTGCTCTATGACATCATCTCCCACAGCCCCAACAACAGGGACGTGTACCCCCTCTTCAGGCAGTTCGTCATGGTCAGACATTTTCTACAAAAGTAGGTCACAAAGCATTAATTCTGAATTAACTCAACTCAGTCCAAAATTAATGTCCTGGATGCAAAACTTGTCCCGCTTTCTCAGTCTTTTTCAGTACCTCAGACACACCCTCACGCTAATGCACAGTTCCTGGGATGCAGGGATGAAATTCTGGAAACCAACACGTTGACAGCAGGAACCTCTTCACGCCGGACCAGTCTCCTCAGCAGCTGTTACGCCGGACACACTGGAAACCGATCAGTCCAGCGCTGGCCCTCTCGTCCGCAACCGCATGGCTCCACACTCTGGACGTCCTCTGCCTCTGTAACATATTCACCACTGCCGTATTGTTGCATATAAACCGCTTAAAAATAAATAAATAAAATGAATCAGATCGAATAAACAACCCCACTCCTGGTACCAAAATGTGTGACCGGGGATTTAAATTAACCACCAGGAACACATTGAGGGGTTCTTTTCACTTTGTAGTTTATTCATCTGCGTTTCTTTAAGAGAATGATTCACTATCAGATATGGCTTCTCAACTTTAGTTGAGATGACAGTTCACAAAAATCTCAGTGAAAAAGATAGAAAGCTCAAAGATAAAGAGTAGAATAATGTGACACGATTCCAAAATCAAAATATGCACAATACAATACGACAGTGGGAATACTGTACAAAAAGAACAAACAGCATGAGTACATTTTTATATTACCCACTTATACATCATTGGAATGAAATGTTAGAAAATAACACTCACATCACGATCAGCTCCTATACAGTATACCACCACATTCAATTCACCAGGGCTGAAATCACCAATATAATGTTGTACACTGTGTAAACAATCACATGAACATCACATGAAACATTTGGAAAACATACATTTATCACATTGCTCAATGTTAACTGAACAGGCCTAGACCGCATGGTGTGACGTCATATATTCGCGGACATTATACACGACACTACCTTTCAAATATGACAATTCTCCAAAGTAACACAGAAAAATATACATCCACAATTGGTATTTATCCAGGATATAATCATAAAACACTGTATTTACCCGTGGATGATCACAAAATCTCCCCAATTTTCCCGAGAGTGTGCGTCTCTCTCACACTGCTCGCTGCACATCGGACAAAAATGATCGAGGTGAGAGAGGACGCATGCGCATTGCCTTGCACCCAGCACACACAGTGCCACCTGCTGACGACTCCAGGAAAATACAGATAACCACTGTTTAACATGACTTATTTCACTGAGAACAGTAAATAACAAAGAAATAACAGTTTTAAACATACAACAAGAGAAACAAACGTTGAAGGTATTTACCACCCGGTTACACATACATTTTAATATCTTGCTTATTACTTACAAAGCACTAAATAGTTTAGCTCCCCGGTACTTAAGCAAGCTCTTAACGCATTATACTCCATCACGTCTATTGCGGTCTCAAAACTCTGGCCAGTTGATAATACCTAGAATATCTAAATCAACTGCAGGCGGTCGATCATTTTCCTATTTAGCTCCTAAACTGTTGAATAGTCTTCCTAGCATTGTTCGGGAAGCAGACACACTCTGTCAGTTTAAATCTAGACTAAAAACACATCTCTTTACTATGGCATTTTATTTTTTTATTATACCTTTATTTAACCAGGGAATAAAATCACATTGAGATAGATATCTCATTTACAAGTGAGCCCTGGCCAAGGTAGCAGCACACAAAAAACAAACAAAATAAAACCAACAACGTAAAATTAAATACATAAAACAAACACATTTCCAACAAAATGGAGTCTGATTTTAAATCGACTTCATTACAATAAATATGCAACATTTAAACATACAAGATGTACAACTGCAGATTAACAGATCAGACAAGACAGACACAAACACAGTGCTGCCATCTTGGATTGGATCCAAGAACATTTACATAGAACATTTTTAGCATACACATAGAACATTTTTAACTTTCATTATTCAATTCAATTGACTGATTGTTAGGCTGCATTAACTAGGTCAGCCGGAACCAGGAACACTTCCCATAACACCTGATGTACTCGTTACATCATAAAAAGAGTGGCATCTACGCTAATGTTGTCTCTCTGTTTATCCCGAGGTTTATCCCGGATCTGGGCCCTGTCCGGATCGGATGGTGGACCTGCCTGGACATGACCAGCTCATCCTGGAGTGTCTGCTGAGCCGTGTCAATTGGTGTCTCCTCTAAATTTGCCTCACTGGCACGACATGCTCAAAACCCGTCTTTGGCGCAATAATTCCGATCTTTCATGTATTCATACTCTTGTGTAATCGACGCCCCATCCCATCATTTATTTCCAAATAAATCTGTCTCTTCCGTGATACCCTGAAATTTTGAATATTCCAATTTAATATGATTTCTGACCTGTAAGGTTGCCAGAATAATAATCTTACACGGTGTGTTAATAGGCCAGAGGAGAACTGGCACCCCGACTGAGTCTGGTTTCTCCCAAGGTTTATTTTTCTCCATCACGCCCTGATGGAGTTTTGGTTCCTTGCCACTGTTGCCTTTGGCTTGGCTTGCTCAGTTGGGGACACTAAAAATATGATTAAAGTTATTCAACTTATTATACAAATAAAATGTATGAATTAGGTCTTATTTAATTCTATAAACTTAAATACTGATCTGCCAACATTGTTGCTATATGATAAATTAAAATAAGCTGATAACATCACTGTTTTCTCTAGTACGACTGTACAGCCAAATCTAATTTTGTCACAATATTATCCTGTTTGACACTGTGAAGCTGCTTTGACACAATCATGATTGTAAAAGCACTATATAAATAAAGCTGATTGATTGATTGATATTGCAACACAATTACCCCGTTGTAAAAAAATACATTGAGTTAACAAATATCTGTGAATATTTAATAGTAATTGATCAATGTTTATATAGGAGAAAAAGCTTAAAAATGTTATCATATAAAGTGATCTCTTCAGAAGAACTTTTTGATTGCCTAGACTTTCAAAAGACAGACAAAAAAAAATTATATAAAAAATATCTAATTGACAGTATATGCAGCGTTTTTCCCCCGTTGTATTGAAAATAGCATTGAATATCGATGTGACATGTTTTGACTCCACCCCTCAAAGAATCGGAATCGAGAATCGAAAAGAATCGGAATCGAAAGTAAGTATCGGAATCAGAATCGTTCAAATCACGCGGTGGATACAATCAGTTCGTAACTCTGCTTCAGCTGTGCGATTACCTAACGAGCCGACCACAATTACATGATTACAATTTAATCTTTAATGCAGCAAGAAAGAAAACGAAAGAGTGATATCTTGAAGTTCTGTTTGCAGCTAATATCAAACTGCAGAAATTTTGCAAATTGTTGCGCCTCCAGTTCGTGTTGTAAATGGATAATCTATTCCAAAGAGTGTAGCTCCTCTTTTATTAATTTAACTATTTGGTCATTAATTTACTTGTTTCACATTTTGATAAGAATTTTGTAGTGTATATAGTGTAATAGTACATTTGTAATGAAAAATCCAAGTATTTACTAACTTCTTGTTGTTTTAGATGCCTTACAAGGGACGGTGCAAAACTGGCTCCATTACGCCCCTGAAAGGCTTAGGACATTGATCATGATGGAAACCCCTACATTTGGAGTATTCCAAATATTTCATTCTTTCTTCTAGTTTCTTTCTTTCAATAAGTATTGTCCCATTACTAGTGTTGGAAATGTTACTTTAAAAAAAGTAATGTTATAGTTACTCACTACTTGTTCCAAAAAGTAACTGAGTTAGTAACTGAATTACTCTATAATAAAAGTAACTCGTTACCAGGGAAAGTAACTATTTGCGTTACTGTAAAAAAAAAAAGTTGCTATAAGTCATAGAATTTAGATTTTTTAACCTGTTTTCACAAGTGCGTTGAAATGAGTAAGAGACAAGTGTAAGATGCCCCCAATATTAAATGATAAATGAATGAAATGGACACTAAATAGAATAATTATTATTATAAAACATTGTATACTAATCTACACTATTTTAATGTTGCTGTGGGATAATGTGAGAGACACCTATCAAATTCAATACATTATTGTAAATATCAGTAATATAGTGGAACAAGAAAACAAAATAGATTGTTTAGAACTGTAATATTTATTCCACAGACCCCAACTGGCAATCAAATAAATCTAAAAATAAACAATGCTCCTTAAGAAGACCCTTAAGAAGATAAAACTGTCACACAACTGGTATACAGTACTTTCCATCTTGCAGGCCTACCAGGCCGACCTCCTAAAGGAATTAGATGAGGGAGAGGGGCCCTTCCCGGAGGATATTTTAGAGCTCCGGAAAGCTGCCGATCTGTCTCTCCGCATCACCAAGGAGACGGCCCATGCCATCGGCCACTCCATGAGTTCAATGGTGACTGTGGACAGACATCTTTGGTTAAATCTGTCGGGGATGAAAGAAAAGGATAAAACTTTCCTCTTAGATTCCCCGATTTCGCCTTCGGGTCTGTTCGGCGACGCCATTAATACTGTCGTCGACAGATTCCAGGCAAAAAAACAATCGGCAGCTTTCCGACAGTTCCTCCCTCATTGTCCTAAAGGGAAGGCTGTCCGAAGTGGGCTGCCTCAGCCGTCGGCTAGCTCCTCGCACTGGCAGGTGCAGAAGGAGAGCATCGCTTTTAGAGCCCCTCCTCCAGGAGCCTGGCAACAAAGGCGGCGCTCTCAGCAGCAACAGCAGTCTTCGAGGCCGAAGGGCGATCTGAGGAATGTCCTTCTCGCTAAGAAGGCTGCTGGAAAGAGGCCCTAGCCGCGTCAGGGCTTCTAAGAGCGGTCCCTCCCGCGCGGGTGCAACTGAGGTTGTTTTCCGTGCGGCGCTCTTGGGAAAATGATGTGGTAATCCCGCCATCACTGACGCTTCGGGCCACATCGTTTTCCCATGGGCAAGTGCTGTCCCAGTTGCCTCGAAAAAGACCTGTGACGGGACGGCACTTGTCCCCACACACCGAAAATCGTTGCCAGCTGCTCCCTGTTGGGGTTCCGTTTCAGGGGGCTGGGAACGAGATTCGAGTAACACCCGAGGTCAGCATCGAGAGGCTGATTCCCTTAGTAGATTATCTCGGCGCATGGAAATGCCTTCCGAATATATTAACATGGGTCCTGCGTACTGTAGAGATAGAATACAGACTGCAGTTCGATCACCCCCCTCCAAAATTCAATGGGGTGACATGGACTGCAGTGGTGCCACAGCGGGTTTGGGTAATGGAACAAGAAGTAAAATCCTTGCTGGCAAAGGAAGCCATAGAAAAGGTTCCGATGTCGGAGAGGGAGGCCGGGTTCTACAGCACTTTATAGTTCCAAAAAAGGATGGAGGGCTTCGGACGATTTTAGATCTAAGGTATCTGAACCGGTCTCTGAAGAGATTCAGGTTCAAGATGTTAACTATCTCGAACATCGTGAGTCAGATCCAGCCCTAGGACTGGTTCGTCACGATAGATTTATAAGACGCCTATTTCCATATATCCATTCTTCCATGCCACAGGAAGTTTCTGAGGTTCGCTTTCGGGGGCGAAGCGTACCAATATCGTGTACTTCCATTCGGTCTAGCTCTTTCCCCTCGCACGTTCACGAAGTGCATGGATGCAGCTCTGGCTCCATTGAGACTTCAGGGCATTCGTGTACTGAATTATATCGACGACTGGCTAATCCTGGCACAGTCGTACGAGATGGCAGTTCAACATCAAGATGTAGTTCTGTCACACATCCAGTGCTTGGGGCTGAGACTCAACACGAAAAAGAGTGTGTTGCAGCCGGCCCAGAAGACGAGTTTTCTGGGGGTTTTATGGGATTCGATTTCAATGCAGGCACAATTGTCCCCCGCGCGAATCGAGACCACTCTAGCGGTAGGGGCACCTAGCGGCAGCGTCCAACGTTATTCCCTTCGGGCCTGTTGTACATGAGGGCCCTGCAGTGGTGGCTAAAGACCAGGGGGTTCTCCCCCAAGGGGAACCCTTTTCGTATGATCAGAGTTGCGCGCAAATGCCTTCGGGCTCTAGTCATATGGAAGAAAATCTGGTTTATATCCCAGGGACCAGTGCTGGGAGATTCATGTTGCCGGAAGACCGTTTCAACAGATGCATCCCTCACTGGTTGGGGCGCGGTCATGGAAGGCCGCTTTGCGAGAGGTCCGTGGGAGGACAGTCATTCCTCCTGGCAAATAAATTGTCTGGAGATGATGGCGGTCTACGAAGCTCTGAGGAGTTTTTTCCTGGATCTCCGCGGACACTACGTTCTGGTCCGCACCGACAATATGGCAGTCGTGGCATACCTGAACCGCCAAGGGGGGTTGAGGTTGCGCCCTCTGTGCAGACTGGCGCATCTCATCCTCCTTTGGTCACAAGAGAAATTGTTATCCCTCAGGGCAATGTACATCTCGGCAATACAAAATCAGGGGGAGGAGGGACCTTCTGTCACAGGAAGGGGGCACAATATTCCTCCCCCGGCCAGAAATATGGAACCTGTGGGTCTGGCCCCTGAGGGGGCCAGGTACCAGGAGGCTGGACTACCAGCAGATGTAATAGAGACCTTACTCAAGGGCTCCGTCAACTAGGAGATTGTACAGCCTCAAGTGGAATGTGTTCGTCACTTGGTGTAGGGAACGTGAGGTGGACCCAGTTAACTGCCCGGTGGCTTCAGTGCTGGAGTTCCTCCAAAATCGTTTCTCTGCAGGACTCAAGGTGTACGTGGCTGCCATTGGGGCTTTCCACACTCCTTTGGGTGATGGGCCGTTGGGTAGGCACCAGTTGGTTGTACGTTTCCTCCGCGGGGCTAGGAGGATGAGGCCTGTAGGGGCACACTCCACCAGGGGCATGGCCTCTTCGGTGGCGCTTCTTTCTGGCTTTCCAATGCAGGATATCTGTGAGGTGGCTGGTTGGGCCACTCAGCACACATTTATACGGATTTACAGCCTACACCTCCCTGCGACTCCCGCCGCTATGGTGCTCCAGTCCTAATTGTGCCTGGTTTCCAGCTTCACATTAGGGCAGGCATACCCTTGGTGTGGCCTAGTGGGTACTCGTTCCCCAAATTCGTCATTTCGACACAGTGCGAAGTTCCCTCGATATAGGGAACGTCTGGGGTTATGTATATAACCCTTGTTCAAGCACTTGTAACGAGCACTGGGTCTCGTCACCACACCGCGTATCGCCTGAGAGCGTTTTGCTTCATCGCTATAATTGACGCTACTATGCGCTGGCCTCCCCTTTATAGCTTCCGGTTATGCCGTCACATCTACGTCATGACGTAACACCAATCAGGATTGGACTAGTTTCATTCATACTTCAGATGCGTTGATGCTTAGGGAGCATCCCCAAATTCGTCGTTTCGACACAGTGCTCGTTCCCTCTCGGGGAACAAGGGTTATATACATAACCCGAGACATTATCTCAACAGCCCAGCCTCCTGGGTTAAAATGCCACTGGGTTAATTTAACCCAGCATGTGTTTTGTCCAATATTTACCCAGCGCCTAGTTGCCAATTGGGTTGTTTTTAACCCAGCCATTTTTAGAGTGTTGATCTATTTTTCTGTATTGAAATAACATTATTTCAGGGTGCAAACCTGATGAAAAATCAATGTTAAAGCTCAACATTGATTCAATGATATTTCAGTCGAAGCATTAACATTGTTTAAACGTTATTCACTGTTTGTCTGCTCTCTGGGAAGTGTATTTCAGACAGGACCACTCTGTCAAAAAATCCCATAGACAAAGTTAATAATAATAATAATTTTTTATTTGAATGTTTAGTAAGATACATTGGATCAACGGTTGCGGTTGAGAGTACCCTGCGCGAAATGGCTGCCACTTCTCACCGATGAGCTGCAGAGGCTATCAGCAACCTTGCATCTTGAAAAATGTATTCAAACCTCCTATTGATAATGGCATCTACCAGTGGTTTACAGTGATGAAGTTTTGCCTCATGCTTCATCTGCTCCATTTTATTGATAAGAATTGATATTTTGTTGGCACCAACACTCCTGTGTAGGCCATTTTATCGGATTGTAGTACGTCAAGGGCCTTGGCCAGGGGCGCCATAACCTTAAAGACGCACAGGAAAGACAAAGAATAAATAACAATTACTCAAAATAAATAATATAAGTTTTCTTATTTATAATCATCATCGTTCTAATAAGTAATAGTAGTAGTTTAACATTCCCTGTAAATTCCTTACACTACTAAGGTCAGTTAGAGGTACGTGGTTGCCTTAATGTTCAGATAGATACGTGGAATACAGCACGAACACCAGTTAACTGAAATACATATCTGTGATAAAGTTCGTGATTGGGAAGGAAGAGGACAAGGGGTCGGCTTGACTGCTGACGCTTTTATTCAAAATAATAACTCAATATTGTACACTCTCAGCGAGTGTCTATTTCTCTCAGTCACTTCCGGGTTCCGGTTCAACATCCGCTTCCGGGTCAACGTGCTCAGTGTCCTCAGTGTCAGCGTGTAGCGTCAGCAGTCCCTCTCTCTCTCTCTCTCTCTCTTGCCTCCGATTCCACAGGCGTTTTATCCTCTCCCCACGTCCATCACTGGAACAAGATACAGGTGTTATCAATCTGCGTCCAACCCACTCACTTACCGCTCGTCCCGCGGCTCTCTCCCACTGCAAACCTCGCTGAACCAACAAATTCTCCCTGGATAGCCGCCCCAGTGTGTGGAGTTTTGTTCGCAAGTCCAGCACATATTGAATTTCATTTTTCGCCAAAGAAGGTCCCTCCTCCCAAGTTTCTCGCAGGACATCCACCACCCCCCGCGGCTGGCGTCCGTAGAGAAGCTCAAAGGGGGAAAACCCCGTGGAGGCTTGCGGGACCTCCCGCACGGCGAATAAGAGGGGCTCTAACCACCTGTCCCAATTTTTGGCGTCTTGGTACGAACTTATGGTTTTAAGCGTGCGATTAAACCGTTCAACCAAGCCATCCGTTTGTGGGTGATAGATGCTTGTTCGAATGGATTTAATGCCCAGTAACCCGTACAGTTCGCGTAATGTACGTGACATAAACGGCGTGCCTTGATCAGTGAGGATTTCTTTCGGAACCCCCACCCGGGAGATGAGTCGAAACAGTGCGTCTGCAACACTCTTCGCCGAAATGTTGCGGAGGGCCACTGCTTCTGGATATCGTGTTGCGTAGTCCACGATAACTAACGCAAAACGATGTCCGTGTGCGGATCGCTCTAATGGCCCGATGAGATCCATCCCAATTCTCTCGAAGGGGACCTGCATTAATGGGAGGGGGCGCAATGGCGCTTTTGGACCGGCCAGTGGATTTACCAACTGACATTCCGGACAAGACGCGCACCACCTGCGCACGTTGTCATGAATGCCTGGCCCAAAAAATCGGGTCATGAGGCGATTCAGTGTGGCCGCCTGTCCCAAGTGGCCCGCCATTGGATTGGAGTGAGCCGCCCGGAAAAGCATTTCCCGGCGGCTCTTAGGAACTAATAATTGGGTTGTATCTACCTTTGTCCGAGTGTCTTGGGTCACTTGATACAACCGGTCTTTTAGTATGGCGAAATAGAGATAGGTGACGGGCAAGGCGGGTTTTTGAGGGTCTCATCTTGACTGCTCCAGAGGGAAGTCATCGCGGTCCGAGAGAATCAGTCTCTCGATCCCGCTCGTTTCCTCTGAAGCCGTCCCCAATGGTCCCGTCTCCGTCTCCCCAAGCTGCACTCGCGCCATCCCTATCCTAGCCTTTTTTCCCCAAGCGGCATTCGCACATAACGACCCCAATAAAACCGCAAATGCGGGCCAATTCGTCCCTAAAATTAGCGGATGCCGGAGGTGAGGACTAACCGCCACCTCTACACTATGTTTTTCTCCCCTAAACTGAATCGTGATTGGGACAACCGGGTATTCCACCACATCCCCGTGCACACACCACACCTTAACCATGCGGCTTGTATCCAATGCCCTAGGCTGCATCAGGCTTTGATGGATTGAGGTTTGGTTACATCCTGAATCCACCAAGGCCTGATATGTACCCCCCTTGATACTCACAGGAATTTGGTACTCTCCTGCTTGATCGGGGGTGGCCTGCGGGAAGTCCGGAACCCGGATCATTGTCCCGATGTCCATCATCGGACACCGGTCCACAAAATGATCCGGGTCCCCGCAACGCCAACAGGCCAGCCCAGCGGCGGGGAGTGGGTTGGAGAATGGACGTGGAGGGGGAGTGGAACCGGAAGCATTATCCCCCATCAGCCCCGCCCCCCTGGGCGGGGCCCTCGAACTCCCGAACTGCCAAGGGCCCATTCCGCCCTGGCCTCTGGGGGGAATGCGAGGAGGGCCCGGAGGGCGGGACCTAGGGTTGGGCATCGTTTTGATTTGAACGATTCTGATTCCGATTCTTACTTTCGATTCCGGTTCTTTTCGATTCTCGATTCCGATTCTTTGAGGGGTGGAGTCAAAACATGTCACATCGATATTCAATGCTATTTTCAATACAACGGGGGAAAACGCTGCATATACTGTCAATTAGATATTTTTTATATAATTTTTTTTTTGTCTGTCTTTTGAAAGTCTAGGCAATCAAACATTTCTTCTGAAGAGATCACTTTATATGATAAAGCTTTTAAGCTTTTTCTCATATATAAACATTGATCAATTACTATTAAAATTATCTCACAAATATTTGTTAACTCAATGTATTTTTTACAACGGGGTAATTGTGTTGCAATAGTTTACACACAGCACAAGTAAGCTTGATTTTGAATGGTAAATTGAATAAACAAAGATACATATTACAAAAAAATAGCACAAATAAATACAATAGAATAAAAGATATAAATGAAATAGACTGCTTTATTTTTTCAGGTAGGTCTAACATTCAGGTAAGAAACTGAATAAAAAAACGCAAAGTGGCTAAATAAATTTAAAATAACATTGGATAATGTTTTTGCAAAAAATTAAATAGTTTCATATAAAACCATTAAAGTTACACGCGTTGATCAGTCAAGAGCAGTGTGATCGTTTGTCTTTTTGTAGTTTGACTTTGAATAACAAATGACTGCTGTCCCTTTAAGAACTGCCTCACTCAATGATCCTGAACACTGTTCCTGTTACTCAGTCTTAAACAATTCAGGAAGAAATGAAGAATATGTTTACATACTGTTCAAAATGTGCACTGAGAATTTGTTTGAGTGTATTTGACCAATAATAAGCTGTAAAAAGAAGCGAATATTTGCACTTGTATGTCAGGGGCGGCTTTATTACGGTAGGCTATGTGTGTGCGTGCGCTTCAGATGTGAGCTTGAAATCTGCGGGGATTCGTAGAATTATGTGCAATCCCGCGCGAAATTCAGACCGATCACACACACTAACACTAACACGCTGTCGTAAGGAAAAGTCCAGCAGAACGCGCGTCCGTCGTGTTCAGAGGTTAACCGGCTGAATGAGAATATGCGGCTGCTGGTCAACTCGCTGTCGGTCAGAGAGGAGAGGAGAGGACAGCAGCTGGGATCGATTGTGTAGGCTGAGCAGGCTATCGTATCTTTTCAGATATTTCAGTATCGATATTTTTGACAACACTAGTTGCACTGTGCCGACCCAGGCTTTTAAAAGTGAAATAAATCCACACTTCAGAGCCGCTTACCGGGCTTCCATGACTATAAGAACAAGCGGGCGCGCAAGCACCGGAAATCAGGTGGCCATGGAAACCAAAACTTGCGCGCTTGGAACCGAAGATCGGAACCGAAAATAAATTTTCTAAACGATTCCAATGGAATCGTTATTTTTTAAACGGTTCCAAGTTAGAACCGGTTCTCGATGCCCAACCCTAGCGGGACCTAGGGAGAGGGACAGGGCGAGAGAGAGAGACAGAGGGGGGAGAGAGAGAGGAAGAAGTTAGTAGGGGGTCGCCGACCCCAGGGCACGCCACCAGGTTGATGGCCGTTTCCAGCGACGTGGGCCGGTGGCACTGGACCCACTTGGCTCTTTTCTTCGGAAGCCGAGCGATGAATTGCTCCAGCACCACCAGATCGACAATGTGGTCCACGTCGCTTCCGCCGGCCAATACCCAGATAGCATGGTGACATTGATTCAATGTTGGAATTCCATCAGAATCATCATTTTGGTTGAGGTTGAAACTTCAATGCTAAGTAATATTGGATCAATGTTGAAAATTCAATGCTAACACCATACTGGGCCAATGTTGAAAATTCACTGCTAAATAATATTGGATCAATGTTGATAATTCCATGCTTTTCAGTGTTGAAAAGACAAACATTGAATCAATGCTGATGTTTGGTCAGCTTAATTCTCCACCGGTGAGGCTTACGGTCAATCTATCTGTCCCATTATTCAACATGTTAAGGCAAGTCCAAATCAATTGGGTACATTTGTGTGAATGTTAGCACATTTATTATCCTCAAAGGATACGATGAATACACCAACGAGTATGTGGATTCACAAAGAATACATAAATGTAAATTTTGTAATTGTAAGCCTTTCTTTAAATTTTTCTGGAAGAGTTAAAATTGTATGCGTGTTTGATTTCTGACTCTTCCAATAAGAAAGCTGTAAAAACTATGAATCTTTTTAAAAGGTATATTATTTTCCTGCTTACTGGCATGTAATGTTGTCATTCTGTGTTTCATGTTATTATAATAAAAAATGTAAAAAACAAATAAAAAAAACCCAAAGAACTTCTACCATAAATTTAGTCTATCAGTTTTAAATAAATTAAAATTTAGCCTATTATTATTATTTAAATCATGTAGAATGTACATGTATTTCATTATCTAAAGAATACAGTTAATAAAGAATTTAGAATATGTGTCCCTATCGAATGCGCCACAATCCAATCCAGCAGGTGGCGGTAATGCACCTTAAAGACATCCACCAATCAACCAAAGCAAGCGCAGCTGAACAGACTTCAATCGCGAAAAAGGGACACAGGACAATGACCATCTTTTTTAGAGGTAAGTGGCCTACAAAAATATAATTATAAAATTCATCTCAATTTTAATTTAGTGTTTTTATTCATCTTTATGTTTTACAACTTGTGTGCTTCTCCTCAGCGAGTTAGAGTGAACTGCAATGTTAATAATAGTCACATGAGCGCCCTCATAAGTTACACAACCAACGGCCAGAGTAATCTTAATACATTGAGTTTCAGTTTGTTTTTCACCAAACCATATCATATTTGTATTCATTTTTTTTTTCTTAAGATTGGCATATACACTGTGAATTGCGTCCGAATTCTGACTCGTGCAACTTTTTTTTGTCGTGCGTCGTTTGTTGTGAGGTGTTCATCTATTTTATGAGATGATTTTAGTATTAAGATAATTCATCTGTGCGAGTAAAATGTGCATCTGTCATGTGAAAACGGTGCTGCACATGCAGTCATTGACTTGTGAGTAGATCCTATTTGATTCATTTGGATTTTGAGGCCATATAGGATCGACTCACAAGTCAATGAATGCGCGGCGCGGATCCACAAACGTATCTTACTCGTTGCACACACAGATGAATCATTTAGAATCATCCTATATTCGTCCAGTGTATAAACGAGAGGCGATCGGAAGGTTAGATGAATTTCTGGCTTGTCAGTGATTGTGTTCGCCACTCGTGAGCAGGGGCGTGGGACTGGGGGGATAAAGGGTACTGAGTAACCAGGGCCCGAGGCAGGGGGGAGGCCTTAGAAGTCAGTTTTCTATACATACACATACATGGTACGGGGGCCCAGCAAGATGGTTTGTACCCAGGGCCCAAAATTTGGTGCTACGCCCCTGCTCGTGAGAGTATCTCACAGCTGAAGCAGAACTAGAACTGATTGACCTGTTAGCGCGGTGAGGGGAAATACAATTAGTTCAGCTTCAGCTGTACGATATCATCACGAGAGCAGATCACAATTACATCATTACAGTTTAATCTTTAATGCAGCAAGAAAAGAGTGAGATCTTTAAGTTCTTTAGGCAGCTATATCAAACTACAGAAATTTAGTAAACAGTTGTCCCTCCAGTTCGTGTTGTAAATGGAAAAAAAAATCTCTTCCAAACCACCATGTAGCCTATACAGCTCCTCTTTTATTTTCTTAATTTAGCTATTTAGTCATTCATTTACTTGTTTCATTTTCACACTTTATTTATGTACTATTAAATACAATAATATTATTAGATAAAACACCGGATATAGTCACTTTGCTTTTTCATTCATTGTGTGTCTGCAGGTCCTCTAAAGTCTATTTTAAAATGCATTAAATAGTCCTGAATTTAATGTTACCGTTTTAACTGGGATATCAAGATTTTGATAAAATTTCAAGTTTCACTTCATTTTGTAGTATGCTATATTTGTAATGTATAATTAATCACATTTCCAAATATTTACTAACTTCTTGTTGTTTTAGATGCTGTGAATGCTGATAAAAAGGAGGCATCAGAGTTTATCTTTGCTGGGACGGTGCATAACTGGCTCCATTACAACCTGAAAGGCTTCGGGGCATTGCTCATGGTGGAACCCCCTGAGTTTGGAGTATTTCATTCTTTCTTCTACCTTCTCTCTTTCAGTAGTACTGTGTAATTTCTGTATTTATTGGCAAGTTTACATTTGTATTTACTTCCATTTTGCAGATGCACGTTGTCATGTTTTTCCTGGCTCTTCTCATTTGTGTCATAAATTCAGATGTAATTGTTTTAAGTCAATGTGAGATTTCCTGTTGTAACTGTGGGGGCATAAATAAATACATTTGCATGTAAACTGAAGGATGTTGTTTACTTTGAGTGACTTTTTGATGCAAAATCATATCGACAGCAGCCACACATGGTCTCTGATTAAAATGAATAAAATAAAGAGACAAATGAACTGGCATAGAATCCTGCTGTACATAAAGCAAGATTGATCCATTTTTCATTGTTGAAATAACATTATTTCAGGGTGCAAACCTGATGAAAAATCAATGTTATATTTCAATATTGATTCAATGATATTTTGATTGATGCATTAACATTGATTCAACATTGATTCACTTAAATAAGTGGTTTTATTTTAGTTGAAAAACTATTGATTTTAAGCCCATCTTGATCTATTTTTCATCGTTGAAATAACATTATTTCAGGGTGCAAACCTGATGAAAAATCAACAGTCTCAACATTGACATCTCAACATTGATTCAATGATATTTTAGTTGATGCCTTAACATTGATTCAACGCTGATTCACTGTTTGTCTGCTATCTGGGTAGCCATTTGCGACAGGAGTCCCGGAGCTGCTGGGCCATTGCGAATGGTCGGCCGGCCTCGCCCCAGTCCAGGGAGCGGAAGCGCTGGCGATGCTGTTCTGCTGACCGGCCGACCCACTGAATGCTGGCCCTCTTGAGATTGTCATCTTCCAGGAGGTTTGCCACCGGCAGTTGTTGGGCAGCCGCCTGGGCTTCTCCCGATAGTAATGGTATCAGGCGCACCGGCCACTGTGCCCGGGGCCACCCGCAGGCCTCCGCTGATTTTTGGAAAAGTTCAATTAAGGTCTCGGGATCATCTTGTGGCCCCATCTTATGCATGGGCACGTGGACCGATGCGCCCGGTCAAGCCAGCTCCGGAACCTCTCCTTCTGCTGGCCTTGGACGATCGCCGCGAACCGGCGTTCTTGATCCGTCCGAAGGTCCAGCAGAGCTTGGTGTTGTTCGCGGTGGAGGACCGCGAGGGATGTGATGATGTCCTCAAATGGCGTGGCGGAAGACGTCTGCATGGCGGCGGCGTTGTCCTACTTCCTCCCGGGTTTCGGCACCAGTGTGATAAAGTTTGTGTGTGGGAAGGAAGAGGACAAGGGGTCGGCTTGACTGCTGATGCTTTTATTCAAAATAATAACTCAATATTGTACACTCTCAGCAAGTGTCTATTTCTCTCAGTCACTTCCGGGTTCCGGTTCAACATCCGCTTCCGGGTCAACGTGCTCAGTGTCCTCAGTGTCAGCGTGTAGCGTCAGCAGTCCCTCTCTCTCTATTTTGCCTCCGATTCCACAGGCGTTTTATCCTCTCTCCACGCCCATCACTGGAACAAGATACAGGTGTCATCAATCTGCGTCCAACCCACTCACTTACCGCTCGTCCCGCGGCTCTCTCTCCCGCTGCAGACCTCGCTGAACCACGCCCCCCTTGCCACAATTTCAAAATAAAGGTAATAAAGGTGGTGGTTGAGGAGATTCCCAACTTCTATATGTAAAGAGATTTAAGTGTCTAGAAAAGCGCTATATAAATGTAACTAATTAATTAATTAATATTTACCTGAACGTAATCCTGTATGGAGGTCTTGTTCTTTAGTCAGAATACAGGTATTCAAGCGCTCAATGGCATGGTAAGTGTAGTTCTACCTTGTTGGACTGGGAACTATGAGCTGGCACCCTAGCATGCACTCAAAAAAATAATATGTTGGACTAACTTAACTTTTTTATGTCAACTGGTTGCACGTAACTGGATTACATTGAAATTAAATAACATTTTTTATTTCAGTAAATGTAAGTTAATTGCTTAAGGTAAAAGCAATGTTGTTTAGTTGAATCAATTTAACAGGCTTTGTTTTGTTTAAAACTATTGAGTTAATTAACTTCAGTTATCCTAAAATTTATATTTTTACGTTCAACCAAAATAAATTCTACAGTTTCATCCAGTTCCTGTTTATTCAATGAATGTATTCAATAATTTCAATAACTTTTCCAACAAGAATAACTTGTGTAATCTCCAGGGGTGGTAAGTAATCAAGTAAAAATACTTTGATACTTTACTTAAGTATTTTTTTCGGGGATCTGTACTTTACTTGAGTATATTTTATTTGCATCTACTTTTACTCTTACTCCACTACAATATTAAAGGCAAAGTTTACTTTTACTCCAATACATTTCCCCATGCCCGCTCCAAGTATTAAGTATTTATCACACTTGATTTCCAAACCGGTCTGGTCGGTCATGGATGATCCAGTCGGGTATAGACTTGGAAAAGCTGACAAGGCAGGTTTGCCACACTAACGTTAGCTCAGTGTTTCCCCAACTTTTTTATTTTGCGGCACACAATTTACTATGAAAACATCGGTAACATTTTACAATACAGGTGTACTATTATAATTCATGCCTAACCAATGACATTATTTTTGAAAGCATCCTAACTTTACAGCATTTTTACACAAGTGCCTAAAACTTCAGCAGCTTTTGCAGCAGTTCTTTTGGATTTAGTCTCAGTTTTATCGGTTTCTTCATGTAATCACAGGCAGACTCTGATGATGGTGAGATCAGATCTCTGTGTGGAGCACTGGCTGTTAGCGGACTCCTTGTGCATACAAAAATCTCACTGGTTTATTACAATTAATAGCAAAAGGAATGTTTGGAAATGTAAACTGATTTTTCCTTCTGAAACGCCACACCAAAATATATAAATAACCTGCTTTAAAAAAAAGTTTGGGGTGAAAATACTAACGTGGACTTTTGCAAAGTACTGTATATGCTCAACTTTAAAGGGATACTTCACCTAAAATGTTTAATTCAGTCATTATTTACTCGCCCCTGTGTCTTTTAAACTAGACATTTGAAGCTTCAGAATAGGTACAAAAATGAGCAGGACATATGAAATAAGTACAGTGACATGAGGCTGAGTAAATTATGACTGAATTTTCATCTTTGGGTAAAATATTATTTTAATCAATTACGAATTATTTAAAATAATTATGAATTTAGAGAACATACCTGATCCATAACTGAGAAGATGTTTGTGATCTTCGGTGTCGCTGCTCCTCCTTTCTTTTTGAAAATTCTGAGGAGCTGTGTCGAGAAATTATCAAGCTGACCCATAAATTTGGACACCAATGGGATTGTTGTAATCCTGCTGAATTCTGCAGACACCTAATATAATTTTAAAAGGACAAATCAGGTTGGCTGCCCAGCACTTACAGATGACATAAAACATTACAAATGAACATAAACCTGAATTCATATTTTAGAATTACAACCATCCACTGACATTACATCAAAGACTTACCTCTCGGTCAGTAAAGACTGCTGGCCATCTGTTCTTAAATTCAACAATGAATGGCAAATCTTCAACCACCTCATGCCTCCGGAGCGCAAATGTTCTGTCCATCAGCACCTTGATAACCTGCTCGTTGTTTCTTTTAGTCACCTCGGACAGTAGTATAACCCGTTGCTTTTCAAGGGTATCTTTTGTTTCACCCAGTGGGTAATCTGGACAGTAATTTACCTCAGCTTTTCTCGGTTTCTTCACTTGGTTTGGACTTCCTAGGGATCCTTTTCGCTTATGGGAGTTGATGTTTAGTTCAGAAAATCCTCTGTTCCTCAATTTTGTTCTGTAGTTTGCCATCTTGTATTTCAAACAAATTTTCCAGCCATAGTAGCCACTCACAGAGCCTTTTTCTTTGAGGCACGGGTGCTTCTGTACCAAAGCAGCAGCAACATCATCAAGATCTGCACTTGTATTGATGGGTATGCCTTGTATTTAATTATTTCTGAGTCTAAGGCATCCAAAATGTCAGACTTCAGCTTGGCATTAGGGTTCAGGACAGTACCATCAGTCTGATATGCAAGTTGAGCTTTTTGTAGTTGCATCTCAGCATCAAAACTAAACTGTGGTATTGGGAAACTTTCAGGCCATGGCTGACTCCTAACAGAGGACTCAGATTCTGAAGTTGAAAGAAAAGAGGACTGTGAGGATGAAATGATGTCTGTGTCACAGGACGATACTGAAGAGGTCTCATTTACTTCTGGCACAGAAGAAGTAGAAGGGATACTTGCAGATGAAGGTAATTTCATGACCTTGAGTGTAGCTCTATCTTGTATATTGGAAGTTGAACTGAGGTTTACAAAATCATTAAAGTCAGGATCTTTGAATTGAAGCCGAAAATTTTCAAGGACTCTCAGTTGTGTTTGGATTTCTCTTTTAAGGTCATTCAAAGATTCTGGTATACCAGCTGGAAGATCTAACCTTTCACAATTATTTTCTCCCAAGATTACTCGAAGTTTGGCTGGAGTAGCCATTGTGTCAAAAAAATTTGAAAGAGAGAGGAGGTGAATATATGAGTACAATACCAGCAGACCAATCTGAACTATTAACACTAAATAAATGTTTACTATAAAATGAAATTGATATTCAAATTGACATGTCCACAAAGGACTTCAGTGGCTGGTTACCTCATTTATTAGTATGTGTCTTTTTAGGGTAGTTATTCTGACACCTCCAACCTTATAATCAGCAAGAGGGTATGGGTCTTTCAACTCACTGTGGGTAATTAAGCAAATTTCAAGAGTTGGTACCAATTCAAAAGCCCTGAAATGCTCTCGATACCATGAGCACATTTTCTTGGCAATAAAAGCCAGGTTGTCTTGGATTACACAAATTTGAGTAATTTCTGCAAATTCTGGAAGCCCACAAAGAGACCCATGGGCAATTATCATGCCATTTCGATACATAATGCCATCATAAGAAGCATTCTGAGCAACATTGACAGTGGTGATACCGGGATATCTAGAATTAAGGCAACGTACAACATCCTCTTTCATGACTTCAACAGTGATGGCAATGACATGTGTGACCTGTAAAGTGTTCTTTTCAGGGCTGGGTACGTGGAGGTTATATCCAACCATCAATTGGTGTTTACTTGCCAAAGTCAGTGTTATGTTCTTGAAGCAATTTGTGTGCCTAACTACTTGTTTGAAGTAGCTATGCTTAGCTTCAAAACGCAATGTCCAAAGAAAAACTAAAGGGCCGAAGCAGCGAATCATTTCTGGATAGTGCTCCAAAAAGTGAGGCTTTGGAAGCAGTTTTTTAAGTGGGAAAATCTCCTGATATTTCTGACGGTGTTCAGAGATCTTGCATTCCAAATATGCAATGGTCTCATCTGTATGAACTGAAGACACAACCAGTTCCACAATATCCTTCAAGTCTAAAATCATAAGCCACACAGGTTCATCTGCAGGCACCAAATGGCCAATAATCAATGGCAGCAATCTCAACAGACACCAGTTTTAATGCGCATTGCCACCAACTGATTTTCTGCTTGCAAAAGTCTGTGGTACCAATTGAGGTCGATTTGTCTTATCACCCCACTTGTATGGAAAATTATGGGTGAGTTCATTGAGCCTATCAAGAGACAAGATCTTCTTTGAAATAAGTACAGCAAAGCACTCTGCCAGCTCAACTGGTACTATGCCTTCAAAAAGATTGTGAGCCAAATCAGGAGGATAGCCTTTTGTAACATTAACGTAGCTAAGGCTTTCACTGAAGACACATGCTTTTTTCACACCCATGACATTCATCTCATTTTCCTTCGCACGTTTCACATGTCCTTGGTGTTTTTCTGCAGTCCTAAGTGTAAATTCACCTGCCTTCACTTCATTGGTCTGAGAATCTGCACGAGATGCTGTACAAAATCGACAACAGTACTCTCCAGAAAAGTTCTCAATGAAGCCAGCCATAGAACGTGCGGCAAGATTATCAGCCACAATACTGTTCCTTTAAGAAATGTTCCAAGCAGCTGGACATACACACCTTGCTGTTCCAAAATTTGGAGATCATACAAAAGAGGTTGCAAGATTTTTTTCAAATCTGTATGTCTTCACGTCTTCTGTTTCGCACAAAATTGCAAGATAAATTGAAGACAATGTTGATTGAAACATTGATGGTACATTACGCAAAATCCAGTAGATTGCACATAATTTGTGCTTTTTTCTTGATGTCCCGAGAGGGTTGCAAATTTCAAAGTCATCAGCATATAAGCACACAGATATCCTCAACTCATCTGAGAAGAAGTCATTTGCTTTAAAATACTGACCATCCTGAATTGACCTGTACTGATGGACATCTCTTCTTAACTGTTGAGAACTGTGACTTTCAACCACTTTGTCAAGTACATCATTCTGGCCAAGAAGATTCTGTAAAGACACGAGTATCTGTGTAGAAAGTTCTGTTTCTCTTGGCCTCGAGAACATACTCCACAGGGTCTACAACTTTAAAATTGTCCCTGTAATATTGTTTACGCTTAAATGGAGTAGCTAGAGGACCACCATGCTTCATTGCAGTGAGTAAAGGGTTTGTTGTATTTAAAGATGTAACAAGGTCTTTGACTAGAAACTCATCATTGTCAATTCTGTGCTTTTGTAAGGTGTCTACAATAACTCTGTAAGACAAAGGAAAAGAAGCATCACTCAGTAAATAATGCAAGTCCTCTAACAACTCATCAACAGCTGTGCCTGGGACATGATGGTAATTCTCCAGCTTCAACAGCAAGGAAGCAAATTTAAGCTCTACCAGTTTTGGCAAGTTCTCTGGAACCTTTTCTGTATCAACACAATTGGAATCCTCCTCTAACGCAGATGTATTGATTTCTTCATTTGAAAAAGTGTCATCAGATATTCCTCTAACCTCTTGTGTTTTCACTATTGCTTCCTTAAAATCAGTCAACGAACACTGACCATGTTTTCGACTCTTTTGTGATCTGAATGTGCTATACACATTTGTTTTAAATGAGCAGTCCTTAAACATACAACTTACTGTTTCATGACTGCACAAATGGTTCTTTATGTGGATAAAGAATCTTTCATTTATTGAAGGAATGTCAGTTACAGCACAAACATGGCAATTTATCATTGATCTTTCACTAGAATTTTGCTTTTGAGGTTGCTGCTCACTGCCATGTGATCTGCATAAGTGGTACCGCAGCGCATTCCAGGTTTTAAAAGTGCATGGACAGTAAGAATATGCACATGGATATGTGTGTCTGCGGCCATAGTGTCCATGTACTAACCTGTAGTGTTTTAAAAGCTTTGATCTGGATGTATGAAACAAGCCACAATCTCTACACAGCCACATGCATGAAGACTCCAAAGCTCTGTGAAGGGGGAAAAAAGATACAAAAAATAATCAACAAAAAATAATAATATTAATAATATAAAAACACTGCTAACTACTAAACTGTAATAAAAAAATCTGTTGGATGACCTAACTAAACCAAAAAGCTTACTTAGCTAGATGTCATCTTATTCAAATGTGATTATTGCCATATGTGTTATTTGGGACTTCCAAAGTTTGAGATTTAACATTTGACATTAAATAAATACGCTCAACACTATTAGTAAAGTTGTTAAAATACTAAAACATGGAACAAGTTATTTGCTTTATATGCACACGCCATTTGTTACATATAACATCTGTTCAACAACTATAACATATTATATTCGATCGAAAAACAATAAAGTAGTTAACACTGAAGGGAAACCCACATGAGGAATGCAGCAAATTCATTAAGATACCATACAAAACATGAGATCACCCGCAAAAAAACATTCAAATACACTGACAGGCTCAATATAAATGCATAAAATGTAAGATATCTCACCTGTGTCCACATAAAGACAGAATGTAGATTGGGAAATGTTGAATTTGATTCACTTAAAGCTACACTGTGTAACTTTTTTAGTTTATTCTTAGCTAAAATCACTTAGTTCTTTCAAAAATATATGTGCTCATTACTGTATATTTACTTCTTTCAAGTAATAATGTATTCTCGTAATTTTATAATATACCATTGAAAATACATACGTGTTGAGGGTTCGGATGGCGGTCGCCATGTTGCTCCTCCATCTTGAAAGTACATTTGCCAAAGAGGGACATACCCGTAAATTCAAGCTTCGCTTTTCGCGTTTTTACACTCGATGGCACTGTGTCGAATGTGAAGAGGAGGATTGCTTGAGGCTGCTATATGATGATGGAGGATCACTCTTAAGCCCCTTTCACACTGCACGTCGGACCCGCAATATTCCCGGAACATTGCCGGGTCGCCTTCTGTGTGAAAGCAACCACATCCCGGAATTGATTACCGAATTCGACCCGGGTCGGGGACCTAGTAACATGGCGGAATATGTATCAGAGTCGCCAAGGAAGCGGAAAAGAGAATTAAGATGGCAACGCAACGGGCAAATCAACAAGACAAAAGTAAATATTGGAGTGGCCTTTCCAAGATGGAAAGAGCTCATGAGGAGCAACGATTTTAAAAAGAACGCCGACGTTGCCTGCTTTCTTCTCGACAGGTAATATTAATTCAACCCTACGCCCTATGGTCCTGCGACAGGCTAATGCCCCAGAGCAGATGCTTAATGTTTCTTGGTTTATCCAGTGGATAGTCACCCCAAGCAAGCCTCTGTTGTTTGATGACCACGCATCTGTTGTGGTACACACATGGTTCTGTTTGGACAAAATCTTAGTGCGCTTTTCATTGGTATATACTCATCCTCAAGCATTCTTCCCAATGTTCTCCTGGACATCAAATGCCTAAAGGGTAAAATCTCTCTGAACAAATGTGTGTACTTTGGTCTCTCTACAGTGTGAAGTGGATGCAGTCCTTGAATGATGAAGTTAAGGATCAACTGATCAAATCGCTCTTGGGTTAGGGTGGGTCTACCTCCTCTGAAATACTGTGCTACACTGCCTTGTGTGAGAGGAACAGGGTGTTCCTCCTCCTCATTCCTGGGTGCGCTCCTCTTCTTGGCATGCTTGCATTTAATTTCCATGGAAGCAATTTTATTTGAGTGAACTCTCTACAATATGTTAAAAACATAATTTCAGATGAATCTTTTAACTTTTTCTCTGATCCTTCATTCGTTCCCCACCTCTTCCCTCTAATATGTACTGATTTGTTAATTTATTTAAATTTGGTTAACACTTTACAATAATGTTCAATTATAAGTCAATTAAAAAAAGTTATTAGTTAATGCTGGACTAATCATTTACAAAACATGACTATACATTCATCAATTATTTATACGTTTTATTCAAACATTTTAAGAATGTTTCAATTCAGTTATCAGTCATTTATAAATTATAGGTTAATATGTTCAGACAATATTAATAAGTGGTATGCTATACCATATATAGCTGTGATGGATAGTTTACACTTTATATTAGGGGATGCATAAAGTGTTGTAAATGATTAGCATACGCATACACAACTTCTAACAGGTATGAAAATTTTACAAATTTTGTGTAATACATTTACAGTGATTAATTGTTTACACTTTAGATACAGGGATACAGAAAGCTTTTGTAAATAATTTATTTATGTTTTTCATTTATTCATCTATAACAGGTGTTTATCACTTTGTAGTGTGTACTGCATTGTAAGTGCTGACTGGTGAGGGTATGGACAGCTTTCTTCTCTGACACACATGGAGTCTTTAAACGCATTTGCACCTGATATGAGCTCAAGTGGAAGGTGAAACCGGTTCACATTATCACTAAATCCCATACACTCCACACAGAACACAACACAGAAAGTCTGTGCTGGTGAGTGAAAAAATGTAACATAACCCACTGGAAGCCCCTGACTGTAAAGCCCCTTTCACACTGTGATTCCGGAAAATACACGGATAATGCGACCTGGCATTTGTTCCCGGGCCGCTAGATTTGGTCCATTCTCACTGCCAGCGAAATACCGTAATATGTGCCCTTTCACACACAACGCTTAACGGTCCAGGGTCGAGTTGACACGTGAAATCCAGATGTGACGTATAATGGCGAGCGATCTCAGCTTCAGCGCGGATATTAAGGAGCTCCGTGGTCTCGTCTTGTGTCCAGTTTGCACACATTTCTGCTTGTTTAATTTTAGTTTCTTTGTATACGAACACTCTCTGTGTTTAAAACACCGACTAGCTCTTCTGGCACTGCAGGGTTGTATTATTGAAAAAACAAGCTCTAGGAGTCGCACGATAACTATGCAAACGTTACGGCATTAGTTTCGGCTTTTGTTCACACAGCGCTCGTCTCGTCCCTGATACTAAAACACTTTTGACATAAATATTGTATCAAGTTTATCATCAATGAAGATGTCAGTGCACAAAGGTGCTCCCAACATTGGTGCTGTTTTATGTTAATAATCTTTTTAATATTCATTATCATTGTATATTGTTAACTACTTAATTTAAATGTAATTTTTTCTCTGAAATTTACAAAAGAGTAATTTCGTTGTGCTACACAATGACCCAGTAAGGTAACACTTTACTTGAAGGGGTGTGCATAAGACTGACATGACACCTTCATTATCATGACATGACACGTGTCATGAATATGAAGGAGTTTTTATGCATGTTTATGACAACTGTCATTAAGTGTCATTCGCTTAATTATGTCATTTTTAATGCAATGATGACATTTCGGAGTTGTCTTTGTTATGACAACTTGACATAAACCAATACATCATAACCTGTCAGTGCCTTTGTCATGACAACTTGACATTACCAAGACAACATAACCTGTCATAAACATGACAGCAGATTATCAAATTTAAGAAACTTACTTAGCTTATAGGGTTAACCTTTAACTGTCATGTGGTTGGTTTTGATGTTGATTGAGGCCATTATAATGTCATACATTTTTTTCAGTAGCACAAGTTTAATTTCTCATTAAAATGTAATTAGGTGTTAATACGCTGTCAAATTATTTTTTAATAACAGCATCATTAATATTTTTCAGTTCATAATGTTTTATTTTATTTTTTAAGTTTCCTCCACCAGCTTCAACAGAAGGTTAGATAATAGACAATTTCAAATGTCTTAAAAATATGAAAAGGAGTTCGAGAAATAAAATCAATCATTTAATTTTTAAGACCTGCCCTCTCACAGACAGAACTGACTCTTAAAAACACAAGGCATGAATTTAAACACAGGTGACCAGCACCAATTAACGCAAAAAGGGGAAAGCACGTACACAAATAATGGCCATTACACAAAATAAACACACACACACACACACACACACACATATATATATATATATCAACATCATATACACACATAAACAAACACAGAAAAATAACACTTTGTCAAATGACTTCACTTTATAAATTATCTTCCGATGTATAAAAATAAGAGGAATAGTCTTTAGAGCCCCACCCCGGGCTGAACAAGGAATGTTTGCGACTTGATCCTAGGCCGGAACATTATATATAGGGCCAACGTTTCCGCCCGAACCCCTTTTGACGGTGCACCAGCACACGGGACTCCGCCATAACAAACAGACAAACAAAGAAATGGTAAGAATAAACTCAAACTATTCGTTAAAGAGTGAGCGAAAGTTTAAATAAAGTATATTAAACCCAAAATAACGTTGTTGTGAATTGTTTTTACTTACTGGAAACTAAATTGACATTAAACACCTAAACAAACTAACCTGACTGAGGCTCTGCCAACAACTGTTACAGCGTACACATTACCAGTGGTGCCACCATAGACATCATCATATAGGTGTATATGTCTATGCCACTCTATCATTTTGAGTTATATTAATAGTTTTTAATGACTCTGTACGATTTCCTCTATGATGCCATATTTCAGGTCAAGCTAAATATTCATGACACTGTTATAAAATAATTTGACAGAGTATTGACACTTAATGACATGTTAATGACAAATTCAACTTGTACCACTGTAGTTTAGGTCAAGAAATATATTCATGACAATGTTATGAAATAATTTGACACAGTATTGACACTTAATGACATGTTAATGACAAATTCAACTTGTACCACTGTAGTTTAGGTCAAGAAATATATTCATGACAATGTAATAAAATAATTTGACAGAGTATTGACACTAAATGACATGTAAATGACAAATTAAATTTATTAAAAAATCATGACATTATAATAGCCTAATGACAGCCAACGTCAAAACCAACCACATGACAGTTTAATAATAATAATAATAGATTTTATTTATAACGCACTTTTCATTTCGAAGAATCTCAAAGTGCAACAAAGGGAAAAAATAACAATACATGAATGACAAGTAAAAATTACATCTCAACATCATGCCGGACGCTGATGACGCTAGCCTGGTGCAAACTTCAGTCACCATGCAGTTCAAGCCCGAGGGAGACCACCAGTGAGCAGCCGACACCCAGAAGAGAGAGCAGCCGCAGCGAGCAACATCAAATGTCCTTCAAACCAAAACCAACCACAAATTCAAACAAAAACAGAAGAGAAGCGGTGAAAAAAACGGCAAACAACGTCCTCTCAGTGGCTGCCAGCAATCAGCAACAGACCCAATTGTAGCTCTGACTGTTAGACTAGTCACAAACATAAGAAAATAAAATAAAATCTAAATTTAATAGTAAAGTTAACATGATTTGTGGGTGGAGAAGCGGCGAACAGACAACGCCAGCATCCTCTCCCCCACGTTGCCTAGCAACTAATGTAATGTAAACCCAAAAAGCTAAGTAGTTTTTTAAATTTGATAATTAATCTGCTATGTCATTTCATGTCTGTTTATGACAGGTTATGTTGTCTTGGTAATGTCAAGTTGTCATGACAAAATTACTGACAGGTTATGATGTATTGGTTTATGTCAAGTTGTCATAACAAAGACAACTCTGAAATGTCATCATTGCATTAAAAATGACATAATTAAGCGAATGACACTTAATGACAGTTGTCATAAACATGCATAAAAACTCCTTCATATTCATGACACGTGTCATGTCATGATTATGAAGGTGTCATGTCAGTCTTATGCACACCCTTTACAAGTAAAGTGTTACCGAAATGCAAAAAGATCATCATTGTTAAATGAAGAAAGTCAATCAGATACAATGAGTTTAAATGTGAGATTCGAATGAATGGATGCTATTGGTTGTGAGCACAGTGCAGTCTGGAAGAAACAAGGAAGCTGATTGGCCATTGAAACGGTGATGTCACACAGAACCAGGTGTGTCTGTGATTACCAGCATGTAGAGGGATCTTTGTTTGCAAAGTGGATATGCTTCTCCTACCCAAGTTGGTAAGGAAGTTTGAAGCCATTGAGTTTGGAGTAAACCACATGTTGAGTTTGTTCAAGGACTGCTGGGAAAAGCCACAATGTTTTCATTAACTTTGAGAGACTACTGGTAGGATAAACACTCATTTTGTAGTGACTACAGAGACTATTTAAAAAGAAGGTTGTGTATGTCTTACAATTTGTTTGCTAATGCTAGCCGTTTTAGCATTTAATATGTTAACTTGTCAAGTGCATTTGATTTAGTATTGATGAACATCTATGTAAAATACCTTGTGAGTGGTCTAGTGACATTTTTTGTAGCTTAAATTAGTTAAATATCCTTAAGGTATCTCATTGCTGTGTATGTTAACTCATATTTGTATATGGTTTGTTTCTCTGTATATGTTATTAAGCTAAACATCCCAAATAAGCACTAAAAACAAGCAAAAGAAGATCAAGATATTGCTGATTTATTTTCAATAAATTGCTTCAGTAATGAAGATTCAGATGTTTTGAGTTAATCCATGCACACTCTGAAGTTGATGGAAGCCTTATTTCAAGTTTGTGCAGAAATTGAGGCAGAAAATCCCTGAAAACTTTTAGTGAATAGATGAATTTTTTTTAGATGAATTAGTTCATCATTAATTAATAACTTATAAGTGGTTTATAATTGAACGCTATTATAAAGTGTTACCAATTTAAGGAAGTTAGCCAGTGGTTAGCGGTTGACAAGTTGCTAGCTGGTGTTTGTACTGAATTGTGATGGTTGTGTTGTGTTAGCTAGCTTATTCGTGAATCACCTGCAGATGTGTTCTCAAATTCGTGTTTGAAATCTTGGAAGTTGAGAGCAGCTTCTTTTTTGGGTTGCACAATAAGCACCTGAACACATACTTTTTTTCGGTCATCTCAGTCAGTACCATGTACTTCTCGAGATACAGCCACGGCGATTCCTCCCTCTGGAAAAATTCCACTGCGTCCTCCCCCTCTGCCATCTTTCCATCAAATACATTTCTCGCATGTCAGCTCAATGATTGGTAGAGTCATAGACAGTAAAAGAAATGGACAGAGCTATCCCATTGACTTCAACGGCGGAAAGTGAGGTCAGTAAGGAGCACTCACTTCCTGATGGCTGAGCAAACTGCGCAGGCTCAGTCTGAGCTTGACGACGTAGATGTGACGTGAGCAACCTGTCTGACAGCTGTAGGTCTTCTAGTAGTTGTGGAAAGTGAAATCTGAATCACGTTGTTTTGCATTTGGCTCACTATGGGCTTCTCCCTTGACTTTATCAGACTTTATGTCTCCACGTCCCCCCGACTGTCTCATAGACAGTAAAAGATTACCTGCGAGCATATCCTCAGGTCTATACGGTAATTTCTCAACTGTGCGACAGAGTTGCATTGGTTATGGCGCAATCGTTAGCCTATTTTTTACAAAAACAGCTTCTGCGGGGCGATAGTGTAAGATAC
This sequence comes from Pseudorasbora parva, assembly GCF_024679245.1. Lineage (NCBI taxonomy): Eukaryota > Metazoa > Chordata > Actinopteri > Cypriniformes > Gobionidae > Pseudorasbora > Pseudorasbora parva. Next base: position 36,772,648 of record NC_090189.1, read on the forward strand.
AAGGTAATGGAGCCTTTTATGCATTGTCGTGTATCTTTAGAAATAAACAATGGACAAATGGAGTCTTTAAATGCCTCAGATGTAAAGTTATTCACTGACAAAGTAATTCAAAAATGAATGGGATCAATGGGATGCTAACAGCAGGTGATGGCTTGGTTAGCAATGGCCGCCCCTATGGGTCCGAGTGCTAGATTACCCCCTTGGGTAGAGTACGTGTACGTGATGTCACCATCCAGAACAGAAGGTGGCGGTAATGCTCCAAATCGCTGGTTGCCGTAGAACATGAACAAGAAGAAGACACCGGCAGGTCCGTGTATGGCAGTGCCGTCACTTACTGATCCTCTTTAGCAGTTGTTTCCGATTTGAGCTTGTACTTCAGAAATGATTGGCAAATGTAGCTTGTGTGGACGCTACCGCACTACTTGACCAACAAAAGAGATTCACTACTGAAAAGCTATTTGATTCGGAAAACAGCGACGCTACCATCACGCTACTAGTGATGGGCAGACCGAGGCTTCTTGAAGCACTGAAACAGTTGAAGCAAATGTGCCAAAGCTTCGAAACAACACCCGACACCCGTCTCCATGACTCCATCTAGTGGACACTTGCGTGTATTGATCTGAAATAACCTTGACAGTGATCTACTACTGTATGTACAAAAACAAAACAAAACAAAAAAACACGTTTTTAACATCTGTTTGACAACTACTTGGTTTTGTAACCTTGTAACCTGTAAGCCTCCTCATTGTAAATAACATAACTTTAGTCTTTTGTTTTTTATGTGATAAAAAATTAAGATTATTAAAAGAAATAAAGCCACAAGGTGTCATTTGTTAGGCCTACATAACATTTTTATTCAAAAATATGAATTGCTCTGCTGGTGAATGACTTAGTCAACTTTATATAATGTAAAATTTCTCCAGCCTTTGAAAAAATTATTTCACACGGTGGGACACTTGTTGCTGGCATGCACAAATATTTTTTAGCAAGTACATACAAATGAGGGAAAATTACTGAAAATTAAGTTAATGGATCATGCATTCTGGGCCAACACAATACACACATCTCACTTTATGTGGTGCTTCCAAATGTAGCCTAGCTTAAATATGACTAACCAAAGTGCAAGTGAAGTAACTTCACTTTTAAACTGTGGGGAATGAGGTTCATTCAGATGTGTGACTGTGTGGTTTGTTCCCACCCCTTTTAATCAAAGCAGTTTCGACAGGCACACCTGATGAAACCGTCTCAGGTTATAACTATAACCATAGTTCCCTGAGAAGGGAACGAAACACTGCGTCCACTAGGGACAGCTTTTGGAACGCTCCCAGCGTGATAGCATCTGATGCCTGTATGTCAACTCAGCCAATGGCAAACGTGCATGTCACGGGCGTGTGACGTCACGACCAGGAAAGGATAAATACACCTCTGATCCGATCAGACCTCAGCAAAACTGCCGAAGCAAGGGATCACAGGGATGCAGGGAGTATGGCAAAGGGACGCAGTGTTTCGTTTTCGTTTTTGTATAACTATGGTTATAGTTATAACCTGAGATGTTCCCTTTCGAGGGAACTTCACACTGCGTCCACTAGGGACAGCTTTGGGAACGAAATACCAAAACGCCATAATACCAAATGCCTGTCGTGTGAAACTGTGGCACATTCAAGACAGGAGCACTGAAGAACCTGGAGCACACTCCAGGTCAAGATCATAGTATCTCACAAACGTGAGAGGCGGGGACCAACCGGCCGCGTCGCAGACTTCTTTGAGGGAAACCCCTGATACCAAGGCCTTAGAGGCCGCCATACTCCTAGTAGAGTGGGCTCTGACAGCTAATGGACACTGCTGATCAGAAGACCCATAAGCCAGTGAGATAGCCTCGACTATCCACTTGCTCGTTGTATGTTTGGACGCAGGGAGACCCCTGTTATGAGATCCAAAACAAACAAACAATTGATCTGCTTTCCTCCACAGGGCAGCTCTGTGGACATAAGCATCCAGTGCTCGCACTGGACATACAAGTTTCAATCTTTCCTGGTCTGGATTAACAAATGGAGGAGGACAGAGAGCTTGCAGCACTATAGGCTGTGGAACATTGGTTAATACCTTCGGAAAATACCCTAATCTAGGGTAAAGGAAAGCTTTAACCATCCCTGGTGCAAACTCCAAGCACGAAGGGAATATTGATAAGGCCTGAAGGTCTCCTATTCTCTTAATAGAAGAGATGGCAAGAGGGAAGATGGTTTTCAGAGTCAGAAACTTCTCTGAGATAATGTCAAGTGGCTCGAACGGAGCCGCAGATAAACCTTCCAACACTATAGCCAAATCCCAAGTAGGAACTCTAGTGCGCACCGCAGGCCTCAGCCTCTTAGTGCCACGAAGGAAACGAGTTACCAACGGGTTCCTCCCCACAGTGATACCATCCACAAGGGCATGGTAAGCAGAAATAGCTGACATATACACATTTAGTGTAGAAGGGGTTAACCCGGAAGAGAAACGATCTTGTAGAAAATCTAGCACTGAACCAACAGGGCAGTTGACTGGATCTAACTGTCGTTCTTGACACCAAGAAGTGAACAACCTCCACTTCAGGGCATATAGTCTCCTCGTGGAGGGAGCTCTGGAGCTAAGAATGGTCTCCACTACCTCGGTAGAGAGACCAGACTCTATGAGCTCGGCCCCCTCAGTGGCCAAACCCACAGGTTCCACATTTCTGGGCGGGGGTGAAAAATTGAACCCTCCGCCTGAGATAGAAGATCCCTCCTGATGGGAATCTTCCAAGGTGAGCCATCGAGTAGTGTTACGAGGTTCGAGAACCAAATCCGGCTCGGCCAGTAAGGAGCTACTAGCAGTAGACTTATCCCTTCCCGACGAAATTTCTCCAGAACTCCCTTGAGCAGAACAACTGGGGGAAATGCGTACAGACGCCGCCTTGGCCACGTCTGCATCATGGCATCCAGTCCCAGAGGAGCTGGATGTGTCAAAGAGAACCAGAGTGGACAGTGCGTCGTATTCTGAGACGCAAACAGATCCACCTCCGCCTGGCCATACATTTCCCAAATGAGCTTCACCACCTCGGAGTGAAGTCTCCATTCCCCTGGCCTCAGCCCCTGTCTTGACAGGATGTCCGCTCCTATATTCTGGGCCCCCGGGATAAAGATTGCTCTCAAGGAGAGTAACTTCCCCAGAGACCACAGGAGGATCTGGTGCGCCAGCTTGCACAGTGGGCACGAACGCAGCCCCCATGACGATTTACATAGGAAACCACAGATGTGTTGTCCGTATGGACCAACACATGATGGCCCCTCAGGTCCGGGAGGAAGAACTTCAACGCATTGAAGACTGCCATCATCTCCAGGCAGTTGATGTGCCACGAAAGATGATGGTCCCCCCACAGACCCTGGGGTGAGCGGCCTTCCATTACCGCTCCCCAGCCCATGAGAGAGGCATCTGTCGCCAGGGTGACTCGGTGACATTGTGCCCCCAACACCGGACCCTGGGACAGGAACCAGGCTTCCTTCCATATGACCAAGATGCGGAGACACCGCCGCGTGATCTTGATCATACGAAAAGGGTTCCCCCTCGGGGAAAACCCTCTGGTCCTGAGCCACCACTGTAAGGGCCTCATGTACAGCAGGCCAAAAGGAATCACGTTGGACGCCGCTGCCATTTACCCCAGCAACTTTTGAAACTGCTTGACAGTGAATGACTGGCCTAGTTTTACTCTCTTTACAGCTGACAGAATTGCAGCGATGTGTGTGGGTGAAAGCACTGCCCGCATTGCTACAGAATCCCAAACCACGCCTAGAAAAGTGGTCCTCTGTACTGGAGAAAGCACACTCTTCTTTGCGTTCAGCCTCAACCCCAACTTTTGAATATGTGCGAGGACGACATCTCGATGTCGAACCGCCATCTCCTGCGACTGTGCCAGAATCAGCCAGTCGTCTATATAGTTCAGAATGCGTATACCCTGCAGCCTGAGCGGGGCCAGAGCTGCATCTATGCATTTCGTGAACGTGCGGGGTGAGAGAGCTAGACCAAATGGAAGAACCCGATACTTGTACGCTTTGCCCCCGAAAGCGAACCTCAGGTACTTCCTGTGTTGTGGAAAGATGGAGACATGGAAGTATGCGTCCTTCAGATCTATTGTGACAAACCAATCCTCGGATTTGATTTGGGTCACAATCTGACTTAGCGTCAGCATCTTGAATTTTAGTTTCTTGACTGTACAATTCCGACGACGAAGGGGGGGGGGCGCCCTTGGAGACCTGACGCTGCTGGCGTCAGGACCTCTTTTGGCCTGAAGCCTTCCTCGCCTGAAGCACGACCCTCAGGTCGGTCTTCGGCTTAGAAGGCTTCGGCTGAGAGTGCCAACCTGGCCCACCGTATCTCTGAGGTGAAGCATGAGATGCGACACTCTCTTTTTGCTGCTGCCTGTATGAAGAGCTAGACGGCTGGTTGGTGGGTTGAGCCAGAGGGTTGGTGGCGGCGCGGGAGATATTTTTTAAAAGCCTCTGCTTGTTTTTTACTCTCTTGAAATCTGTCGACGACTTAATTTACAGCGTCGCCAAACAGACCAGTGGGTTCAACTGGTGCATCAAGAAGAAAAGCCCTATCTTTCTCTTTAAAGGGTCATGAAACCCCCCTGCTGCAGCGGTGTTTTTTCACACCTCCGATTTGAAAAAGCTTGTTAAAAGGGGAGTGGTCGACTGTGAAAAGGTGGGATGGTATTGTGTGGAAAGAGGGAATGTTTGCATAAATAGGGGAGTGTCAGTAGGTGCATTAAGATTAGAGATACCAACAGCAGCAGTTACAGCGGTTCTGAGACATGTTCTTGGTTCACGTTGGCATTGTTTACCACAGTGAGATTAAATGAGGGATGAGTACAGCGAATGAGAGAGTGTGCGGGGATGAGTGGCGTGCAGCAGAGATCGCAAATCATTCAGCTCTTCAAAGTTCAAACCAGCATAATTCAGTGAGAAATGAAAATAAATGTTATTCTGCATGACGAAATATTTTGCAAATGTGATAAAACTATATTTGTCCAAATATGCATGCTGTTTGGCAAGATGAACAACGCGCCGACGTGATAAGAGAACATGAACCACCCAACATGCGATGTGATAGAGATGTGTAATTCTAGATCGGGGTAAAGGGGTTTGAGGCTAGTCTCGACCGCGCATCTGAAGCAGAGCGACGCGCGCTGGGTTGCCGTGACGATCCGCGCTGTCTATCACTCTGCAGCTAAATCTATATTTGTCCAAATATGCACACTGTTTCACTAAGAGCCCGAACACATGCGGTTTAGTGCATGGCTGTGACGACAAATAAAACGGAGAGGACGTGGCTTTTGTTCATTAGCCTACAGATTACAGATTGGTTATTTTGCACTCCTGACATAGATAGTCAACGCTTGGAGGTTCGGCGTGCGATTCCTCAGGTGAATTTTACTTTACCGAGCCTTTGTAGCAAAGGCTTCCACAGACGGCGCCGGTTACAGCTCGCTCGGTGCCCTTTACGTTATTTCGTATCAGCACAACGCCAAGCTTTCCTCCGTGACTTTTCCGCACGCTGCTTCCAAAACTTCCCCACCATATCTCTACAATAATGATGTAAGATGAGCCTGACAGAAGTGACTGTCTCATGCATATTAACTAAATTATCTTGTATGCATACTACAGCGCAGGGATTGGACTGAATGAGCTTTATGTCATGAATATATATCGAGAATCGCTCGGAGCGGTTGACGTCAGCATGTGCCCAGCAGCCCATACTTGGGCTGAAAAGGCCGCGCCGACGTCAGCATTTGTTGCTCAGACTAAGCTTTTCAAACCGGAAGACAGAAATCGCTATGAAAAATGCAAAAATAACTATTTTCACATATGAATACCATTAATGAGTACCCTTAGTGTTTTCAATGATGTGCAGCCTATACATATCTGTTTACATCTCAAAAAAAGTGTTTTGGGGTTTCAAGACCCTTTAATATCAGATAAATTGAGCCACAGATGTCTCTCTGTTGCCACCAAGGCTGCCATAGACCGCCCAATAGCTCTAGCGGTCTCCTTGGTGGCTCTCAGAGATAAATCTGTGGCCCGACGCAGTTTGCAAACCGCCTCAGGGCTCATAGTTTCACCGCCAGCCAAATCCCCCAGCAGTTATAATAATAATAATAATACATTTTATTTATAATGCACTTTATATTAAACAAAATCTCAAAGTGCTACAGAATATAAAAACAAAAACAAAACAATCAACAACAATAAATAAATAAAACCGAAAAATAAAATAAAATAAATTAAACAAGTAGCAAGTCAATTAAAAGTCAATTAAAAGCTCTGCTAAAAAGGTGGGTTTTAAGACCACGCTTAAAAGTATCTATAGTCTGTGGAGTCCGCAGGTGGTCAGGGAGAGCATTCCACAGACTGGGGGCTGAAGAGCAGAATGCCCGATCCCCCATAGTACGGAGATTGGCTGTGGGAGTTTTGAGGCGATACAGCGAAACAGAGCGGAGGTTACGAGTGGCTGTTTGTGTGGTGAGGAGTTCCTTGAGATAGGAGGGAGCATCACCATGGATGCACTGGTGGGTAAGGAGAGAGATCTTGTACTCGATCCTGAACGACACAGGAAGCCAGTGGAGTGATTTTAGAATGGGGGTGATATGGTCGTATTTGCGCACCCTCATGAGGATCCTAGCAGCGCTGTTCTGAATACACTGCAGCCTCTGGAGATTTTTACTAGGGATGCCAATAAGGAGCGCATTGCAGTAGTCCAGCCTGGAGGAGATAAAGGCATGGACAAGCTTCTCCGCATCAGCCAGTGATAGAATGGGACGAAGTTTGGCAATGTTTCTGAGGTGGAAGAAGGAGGTCTTACACAGGTGTTTGATGTGCGCTTCAAAAGTAAGCTGTGATTCCATTCTGACCCCCAGATTCGTGACTGAAGTGGAAAGAGGAATGACCTGATCAGAGAAAGCAATGCTGGTGATAACGGACTTCTGGACCTGAAGTGGAGTGCCGACTAGGATAGCTTCAGTTTTGGAGCTGTTTAGCTGCAGAAAGTTTTGCTTCATCCACGCCTTTATCTCATCCAGGCAAGTGATCAAAGTGGATGGTGTGAGGTCAGCAGAGGGAGATGAACTTGTCCTAAAGTAAAGTTGAGTGTCATCAGCATAGCAGTGAAAAGAAATCCCATGCCGGTTGATGAGACGGCCAAGGGGGAGCATGTAGAGTATGAACAGGGTGGGTCCGAGCACAGAGCCTTGAGGGACACCGCAGGTGACATTGTGTGACAGGGATGTAGCTTCTCCTAACGCAACATATTCAGTTCTCCCAGTGAGATAAGAAGAAAACCAGTTGTGGACCGAGTCAGAGAGACCAATGGTGGAATGTAAACGGTGAAGGAGGATGTTATGGTCAACTGTATCGAAAGCTGCAGTTAAGTCCAGGAGGATGAGAAGGGATGGGGAACCAGCATCTGCCGCCATCAAAAGATCGTTTGTGACCCTGACCAAAGCTGTTTCTGTGCTGTGTCCTGAGCGGAAACCAGACTGAAATTTCTCATAAAGATGGTTATGCTCCAAATGGACCTGAAGCTGTGCAGCAACAACTTTTTCCAGCACCTTAGAGAGGTATGGGAGGTTGGAGATGGGCCTGTAGTTGTCATTAACATCTGGGTCTAAAGTAGGTTTTTTCAGAAGTGGTCTGATGATAGCAGTTTTAAGAGATGAAGTAACATGGCCAGCCTGGAGGGAATTATTAATAATCTTGGTAATGAATGGACTTAAGACACTGAGGTTAGATTTTACCAAGGCTGTAGGAAAAGGATCCAGTGCACAGGTGGATGGTTTCATTTTTCTGATGATGTCCTCAACCTCGAGCTGTGTGATGATGGAGAAGCAGCAGAGATGTTGGAAGGTCCCTGGCTGTGGATCAACAGACGGGACAGGCAGAGCGGAGGTGCTAGATAGGAGCAAGTGGATGTTGTCTACTTTGTTCCTAAAAAAGGTCATGAACTTATTGCACCTCTCTTCTGTGGCTTCTGAAAAAGAGTGAGTTTGCGGTTTGAGGATGTGATTAATAGTGGAGAAAAGCTTCTTGGAGTTTCCAGGGTTATTGTTGATGATGTTAGAGTAGAACTGTGACTGAGCATCTCTTAAACACCTTGCGTAGGCCTTCTGATGATCTCTATAGGCTTGCCTATGAACAGTGAGTCCTGAGAGCTTGAGACGCCTCTCAAGTACGCGCCCAACCGTCTTCATCTTCCGCAGTTCGCTGGTGTACCAGGGTGCTGAGCGCGAGAAGGTGACCATTCTAGTTATGACAGGTGCGTGAAGATCTAGAAGGCTGCTCAGAGACTTGTTGTAGAAGTCAACCGACTCAGAGACTGAGGAGAGATCAACAGCGGAGAATTGCTGAAGGTCTGTAGTTAAAGAGTCTTGGTTAATCTTTTTCAGGTTCCTGAAGCAAATTTGACGGGAATCTTTGGTAAGGGAAGAGGGGCGTGGCAGCTCCAATGAGATGGCCTGGTGGTCAGACACACCCAGATCATACACCAAGAGGTTTCTAATATGAGGAGAGTGGAAATGACCAAGTCCAGAGTGTGCCCCCTAGAATGAGTGGGTCCATCCACATGCTGTTGGAGATTGAGGCAGTCTAATAATTGCAGAAACTCAGCTGCCAGGTGGCAGGAGGGGGTATCTACATGAATATTAAAATCTCCTAATATTAAAATGTTGGCAGAAGTAGAGCAGAGTGTTGTGAGAAAGTCATGCATCTCAGAGATAAAAACTGAATTTGTTTTTGGGGGCCGATAAATGAGCAGTACTGTCAACGAGAAAGGGGGTTTACATTTAAAAGCAAGGTATTCAAATGATGACACTGTGGGGAGAGGGAGAAAAGACAGCTCCAATGATTGTCTATGAATTACAGCTAAGCCACCACCACGACCAGTGTAGCGGGCTTTCTCCAGATAGCTGTAACCAGGAGGACAGGCATCATTAAGTGCTGCGTAAACTGCAGGCTGATGCCATGTTTCCATTAAGCACATAAGGTCTAATCTCTTATCAATGATGTGGTCTTGGATGAAAGATGACTTATTTGTGAGGGATTGTGCATTAAAAAGTTCTATTTTGAGCGTTGATGGGGTGGTGAATCTCGTTATTGGCCGTAAAACACTAAAATCCACTCCACGTTTTCTGTCATGCGCTGTGCTAAAAGATCTCGCGGTGTTTCCCGTGCAATCCAGTTTAGATTGGTGAGATCTCGCGGTGATTCCCGTGTTGCCAAAACGGAGAGCAAAACTGTTATGATGACGCGGCAGATGTGCGACGGAGGTCCAGATGGATGGTATGGCTGATGCAGAGTTTTCAGGCTGATGATAAACTAGCCAGCGACGAGAGCCTCTATGGATGTAACGCCGTCTGCGCAGAAGTCCAAGTTCCTTAATGACCGCGATGCACGCCGGAAATGTGCGGTCGTTGAAATTTAGCAGCTGTGGGATGGAATATTTAAGCTTCATGACGGCCGCTGGAAGGTTTTGACTAGCGCTATGCATTATAGAAACACAGAGCTGGAACACTGTCAGGCACAGCGAGATGATGGTCCATACCATAGCAGAGTGTATGCGGCAACTCCCAGCAATTTCAGCAAACAGCCGATGTTAGAAGAGATAGCAGGGGTGAGTAAAAGTCTTTGAAATTAGGAGAAAAACCGTAAAAATCCGTACAAAAAAGGTTTTAGATGTATAAAAGTCCTCTCCTGTCATGAGGGAGTCCATTCAAACTGCCAACTGTCAACAGCCAACTGTCAACAACCGAGAAGAGTTATCCGAGACGATAAGAGCCAAGCAATATGTCCCAAAATTAGCACTGACTGAATGTACTAGTTACTGACAAAAAATAAAAATTAAAATAAAGTTTATAATTAACGTATATAAACTAAAATCGGGTGGAAAAGCGGCGAACAGACAACGCCAGCGTCCTCTCCCCCTCGTTGCTAGGCAACAATCCTCAGCCTGAATAGTTCAGCCTGGTACGCTTGCAAAATACTCATTGTATGCAAACACGCACCAGCCTGTCCTGCTGCCGTGTACGCTTTCCCCACTAGCCCTGATGTTGTTTTTAATGGTTTAGTGGGGAGCGTGGGGGCCTTCAGGGACGATGCTGAAGCAGGGGACAGATAACTCGCAAGCGTCTGATCCACTTTAGGCATTGCCCCATAACCATATTCTTTCAGCCCCCTTATATCACTATATGTTTTTACTTGAGGGCTGAAAAGACGTGCTGAATATGGTTTATTCCATGATCTACACAGCTCACTGTGTAAATCAGGAAAGAAAGGAAGACCCCGTGGTGAAGGTGACACATTTGATGACAAAAAGCGCTCGTCTAACTTGCTTTTCGGACGAGCGCCTTGTTTCTCGGCTGGCCAATCAATATTTAATTTCGCCACAGCGCGAGTAATCACCTCCACCAGCTCTTCGTGTGCTGGGGAAAGAGATGGCGAATCATCTTCCCCTAATCCGACGCTCAACACATCCACCTCCTCAGAGCTGGAGTGTTGAAACGACGGGCTCTCACTCTGGGCGGAATAAGCCGCAGCGCGGGCTCCCGACGCCAGAGATTGAGCGACAGATCTCGCAGGTGAAGGCAGAGAAAGAGCGCTCACGCCCGTCTCAAACCCCTCCGTGAGATCCATCTGCGATCCCCATGATGTCCTTCTCCACTGTGCCTCGACAGCAGCGGGTCCAGAACCAGAGGGAACGCGAACCTGATCACCCTTCTCGAAGAGTGACAGGCGGGAGCGGAGCGTGCGAAGCGGCAGCCTCTCACAGTGCTCGCAGTCAGACCCCTCGAAGGCTGACAGTGCATGCTCCACTCCCAAACACATCACACACAAATCATGTGTATCTCCACCCGTAAGGAAACGGGGACACGGAGGAGTACACTGTTTGAATACTAATGCATTCGCCATTTTTCAACTGTTATAATATTGTGTTTTGGACAGACAACAATAAATAGACAGAGACAGTTTTCACACAGATCGCTTAGCTGAGGCAGAAAAGCTGAGGTCTGATCGGATCAGAGGTGCATTTATCCTTTCCTGGTCGTGACGTCACCCGCCCGTGACGTGCACGTTTGCCTTTGGCTGAGTTGACATATAGGCATGAGACGCTATCACGCTGGGAGCGTTCCCAAAGCTGTCCCTAGTGGACGCAGTGTGAAGTTCCCTCAAAAGGGAAACCTTGGTGCTTCGTTTAGCTGTAGTCACGTGACATGGGTGTGTCGAATCGGAGCATTGTTTCGACACATCTGCGCTTCGAGATCTCGACACAGCGTCGAAACATCAGGTTCGCGTCAGCCATCCCTACACGCTACACTCTAAAAACTCCAATTAATAAAATGTTGGAAGAGCAAAAAAATATATGTTGAACTGATTTTCTTACTTGTGCTTAGTTAAGAAGACTAATTATATCAAGTCTGCAGAAATATATTTGAAAAACATTAAATGAATTGATATTTTCAAATCCAGTTAACATTTAGAACTAAATGGGACTAAAAAACGTGAATCCAGTCAAAATTTTATAAAAGTAGGCTATATGGCCAACACAATATTTTACTATGGTAAATAGATTTTTGTTTGTGCTGTTGAAATGGGCTGTTAGAAACATTTGATAAAATAGCCTATATCAGAAAAATATTTGTGAAATTAGATGTATTTTCGATGTTTTGTTTATGATGGTATCTGCATTATAATTAGAAGATGGATCCTACAACACTTACATATTACATATTTAATATACATATATAATTCATGAACATATGTAGTTAATTGTGGCATTTAATCTGCCTTATTTTAATGAATACGTAGAAGAGCTTGTTTGACTACGCGAAAGGATCTGTATTGCTCGTTTGATTTTGAGGAAGCATCTCTGGAGTACTTGTTTGATTTCGCGGAAGGATACAGATCAAAGGACATCGCGAGGTTCACCAGAGAGGTAGCAGCATCTATTCACGCGTCAGGTAAGTGTTAATGATTAAACTGCAGACAAATATGTCAAACATATTAGGCTTGTGTGAGATATTTAACGTTAGACATGAAGTAAGAAGTAAATTAGAAGTAAATATATCCAAGAGAAATAGGGATTATACTGGCCTAAGTGATGTCTACGTCAAGTTCACTCGTCATCGAATAAATAATTTATGTTACGTTAATGTGGTCTTTAACCATGTTTAAGTAATAATACATAATTTTGTTTTAAACTACAATACTATATAATGTATTTTAGATTTAATCTCAGCGTGTTGTGTGCTATTTTTGTGTCAGACAAACTTTCTCTCATTAGCTACAGGCCAAGGTGCAGTGGTGATGATCTTTATACGTGCAAATTTACTGAAACATGTCAGACGTGTAACTTAATGTAGGCCAAATAATGTACACTATTTAGGGTTACGTGGTTGTGTTGAACGTGATTTTTTTCATGTTCCAACTTTTGAAATTGTCCCGTAAATTAAGGGAACAACATAACCATGAATACTATGATAAAATGGCGCTCATTTCATCGTCCTCAATATTGATACAATGTATAAAGAATATATATATTTTTTTATTAATTAATTTTTCTCTTTCTTTCTCCAACAGGGTGTGACCAAGATATCCATTTATGCTTTGTCGTTGCAAAGTTTCTCATCCAAGCCAGTCAGTTCTTCTTAAAGGGATAGTTAACCCAAAAATGAAAATTCTGTCATTTACCCTCATGTTGTTCCAAACCTGTATGAGTTTCTTTGTTCTGCTGAACACAAAATAAGATATTTGGAAGAATGTTTGTAAAGGGATAGTTAACCCAAAAATGAAAATTCTGTCATTTACCCTCATGTTGTTCCAAACCTGTACAAGTTTCTTTGTTCTGCTAAACACAAAATAAGATTTTTGGAAGAATGTTTGTAACCAAGCAGATGGAGCAACCATTCACTACCAGTGGTGGAGGAAGTATTGAATCTCAGTACTTAAGTAAAAGTACAAGTAACCAGAAATATATTTACTTTGGTAAAAGTAGAAGTACTACAACGACAACCCTTACTTAAGTAAAAAGTAAAACGTACCTGATTTTAAATGTACAACCTGATAACCGTCACGAGGACGAGGACGCACTGAAGCTCTCTTTGTTTAAATTAGCTCAAAATTACTATCAGATGTAAGTAATTACCTTGACAAACTATACATCATTAAAAAGATCTAAGACTAAAGTTAAATTTTTTTACCTCTGTTTTATTCTCAAAGTCTTATAGTGACCGTAATGTGTTAATATGTTCCAGGAGTTATGAATATGATCTTGGGCGTCGCTACCTTTTGATTGTAATATGCGCGTCATTTGCTCCCATTCATAAAAAAAAATCCTCCTTGGTCTTCATGAAGACACTCGACAAAACAACTTCCCTCAGGGCTTTTACTTCAAAAGTGTGCAGATGTGGAGAAATATTGATAGATTCTCACACGTTTGAGTCAAATTTCTATACAGAGAAGTATTATTTATTCAATCTTTATCCAAAATCCGCGGATGTATGATTATGAGAGCAGTAGGCTGTGATATGCTGTGTTTTCAATTCATTCTGGCAGCCGGAGGGCGCTGGAAAGCTGTACTACTGAAAATTCACCCCATGGGGAAAACATGAAGAACAGACACACCATGTGACATTCAGGAAGTATCTGACATATGGACATATCCACACAGCTCCCTGGGATCGTCAGATCGCTATTTTATGCAGATAAACACGTTTTAAGACAATAAACACACAATCGCGGCAATATATGGTTGGTCTGTGTTCTTTATGCCATGTTGGGTGGTTTCATAATAGATGATATTTATAATGCAATGCTATTCCACATAGCTTTTAGCATTGTATATTTTCTGTCAGATTTTTTGACCCGAAGCTATATGAGATCACATATTGTTATATAAAACACTCTACATATAAAATATAAGGTGATATGAAGCAAGTTTTGAATAAAACATGATTTTAATCGTATAAATTGTTGTTTTGCTGGTGTGCTAAGCTAACATGCTAGCTTGCCCTAGATGCACCTGCCACTGAGTAAATACTTATTTTTATGAACATTTTCTAAATGTAAAACTACTGAAATGCTTATTTGGACGAAATCCATTCAATAGAGTCTCAGTGAGGGTAAAGTGAGAGGTTTGATTTAGAAATGAGGTTTGAATAGAACAGTTTGAATAGAGAATCGTTAGTAATTATGCAGACAAAAGAATAATAATTGGAGCCATAACCAGTCCGCAGAAGTGTGAATGCCGCGGGGAGACAAACTGAATGGGGCAGTTTGCACCTCTAAACAATAGAGGCAATACAGCGACTGAAAGCTGAGAAGACATGGCAATAAACATCAGTTGATATTTCAGCGATATCTCAAAATAAAATCACATGAAACGATCTTGTAAAACGTTTAATAAAATGCAGAGTTTTAGACTGATCATCTTCAGATCTGAAATATAACATGGTCAGACTTGTGGCTTTAGCTGTAGTGCATTTCTAGATTTCTCCAAGGCCCACTTCAATTTTATTTTCATAAAGATATATCATACAAATAAATTTCTAATAACTTTACAAAACTTTGAAGCTTATTATAGCTTTTTTTATTATAAAAAATATTATCATTTTGACTTTAGAGTAAACTGCCAGGTGTCTGCTTTCAAATGAGACCATAATTATGCTTTTAGTGCAAAGGATTCACAAACTGTATTTGTTTTAGTCTGACTATACATTTCTCAGGATTTTTTCAAAATTTAGAAATCAGCTTAACAGGTTAAAAGTAAAAGTACTTGCATAAAAATGTATTCTCTTAAAGGGGGGGTGAAACACTCAGTTTCAGTCAGTGTCATGTCAATCTTGAGTACCTATAGAGTAGCATTGCATCCTGCATATCTCCGAAAAGTCTTTATTTTTTTTATAATTATATAAGAAAGATGCGCTGTTCCGAGTCTTTCCGAAAAAAGCCGAGCGGGTGGGGGCGTGTCGTGTGAGCGGAGCTAAATAATGACGTGTGCTCGCTGCTGCTATGTTGAGTCGAGTGCGTCGTAAAGCTGTGTCATCCCTAACAGTGGGAAAAAAACTTTATTCAAAATAAAAATATGGCTTTTAATCAGATACAGCCATACATCTATGATCCGGAATCAGACCCAGAGGCTGCAGTTGAACAGGAGCAGCAGCAAAAACGACTAGAGCAGGACGTCTCTATGTGGTACAAGTTATACACTAACTATATAATATGCTTAGCGACTTGTGTTATTTACATATTTATACTTGAATTATATCGTCGTATTTTTGTCTTTGAAGGTGTACATGTGGGAAGTGTAGTTGTGCACGTGTGTTTGTGTGTTTACGCGTGGTTTGTGTAGACAGTAAGCAGACTGGTTTTGCACGGCAGGTTAAGTTAGTGTTTACATAGAAAGACACGGAATAGTAGCGCATTTGAATGAAGAAGCGTGCTTATTTAGTTCAACATATTTCCCCCCTCTTTGTGTATTGTTGTTTGGAGTGCTTTTACAATACACAAACATAAAGTTACACATATAGTGGCCAGCTAAACAAATGTACACGCACTACACATCGCATGCTCCATTGATCAATTAACTATACGTGATCATGTTTGGGCTACTTGATGAGCATTGGCAAAAACACAGACATTTGAATCAGTCTCACTCACCGCCTGCGGTTCTAACGTTGGGACTGCTCCATCCTTCAGCATTAGGCGATCGGGAAAATCCGGCGTCGAGCTGGGCCTTGTTTATGAAACAGTCGGCACCGAAATGCAGCGAACAGATATAAACATTCGCGCAACTCAGTTGCTGATCCGGAAAAGCAAATTACATCCACTGTTGCCTTAACGCGGGGTTTTTGGGGAATCTGTGCAGGACTGTCTTGGTCTGGCAACCAAAAACGCACTTTTTTTGGTGACATTGTTATGTGCACATCACCTGTCCAGCATCCTACAAGCCAGCGCTTTGATGGGCGTAGCCTGTTACTTTCGCTCTCTCCCTCTCTCTCTCACGATCTTCCGGTAGAATTGTCCGTAAGGCCCATACAAGGAAATTCCGCCCCCATTAACGTCAAAGGGGACGCATGATCTCAAAAAACTTGCCGAAACTTATGACTAACCGGAAGTAGTATTTTTGACAAAGAAATACTCCCATCAAACGTCCACCTTAACTTTTGAAACTTTGTCTATGTTTAGTATGGGATTCCAAGTCTTAAACAGTGTAAAAAGATCAGTATGCATGAAACAGCATTTCACCCCCCCTTTAATGTCTAATTCTAATAATTAAAAAGAAGAAAACAGTATGAGCGGTTGCATTTTAATTTAGTTAGTTTTGGGTTAATGTAATTGTTCTTACCATCTGTTGCCTAGTTTACATTCTGACTTACAATTGTGGTTATCTGCAATGTCATTTTTCTGAAGCAACATTCTCATCAGCTTTAATGTATTTAAATCTTCATATGTATGATATTTTTACCTTTTATAAAGGACATTTTCCCCAAATCTTATTAAATATAGGCTTTGCTTCAGCTTTCCCTCTATATTCTTAAATTTGATTAATAAATTATATTAGAATAAGATACAATAGGGTTGTTACCAATCAAATTAAATAATTAAAACAGAAAAATTACAACTGCACTACAGTCCCTGAAAAAGTCTTGTCGCTTGTGTACAAATTGACCTAAAGTGCCGCTGAAATATATTTCTAATCAAGATTTTTTTTACAAGAAATGGCTCATTTTAATCCCGCCAGCTTTTGTGATAATGTTTCAGTGAAAAACTAAACTTTCAAAAAGTATTCTAATATTCACAGCTTGGTAAAGCCCATTGAGTCAATTTTTGCAAAGACAAAGTGTTGTCACCTTGTCATATGAGCTTCACCTGTGACTAATAATGGATCAATTAGGTCTCAAGTGTGTATAAAAAGAACCCCAGTACGCTAGACCTTCACATCAACTGCAACTAGACCTCTGCAAACATGCCTAAGATTCACCCTGAGACTAAAGTTTTGATTATCATGAGGCTGAAGACCAGATCCACTGCTGATGTGGCAGATACCTTCAATGTGTCTCAGCGTCAAGTACAGAGGATTAAAAAAAGATTTGAAGAGACTGGAGATGTTTTTGACAAGCCCAGGTCAGGCAGACCCTGCAAGACAACTGCTCGAGAGGACCGTTTGTTGGCTCGAAAATCCAAGGCCAGCCCATTTTCCACTGCAGCAGAGCTCCACGAGACCTGGTCACCTGAAGTCCCTGTGTCAACCAGAACAGTTTGTCGGATTCTGTCTCGAAATGGCCTCCATGGTCGAATCAGTGCCCAGAAGCCAGCACTAAACAAAAGACAATTGAAAAACCGTGTGGCATTTGCCAAGGCCCACAGCCTGCTAAAAGGATGGACGCTGGAAAAGTGGCAGAAGGTGGATTTTTCAGATGAATCTTCTGTTGAATTACACCACAGTCGCCGCAAATATTGCAGGAGACCTACTAGAGCCAGAATGGATCCGAGATTCACCCAGAAAACAGTGAAGTTTGGTGGCGGAAAAATCATGGTCTGGGGTTACATCCAGTATGGGGGTGTGCGAGAGATCTGCAGGGTGGAAGGCAACATCAATAGTCTAAAATACCAAGAAATCTTAGCTACCTCTTATATTCCCAACCATAAAAGAGGCCAAATTCTGCAGCAGGACGGTGCTCCATCGCATACTTCCATCTCCACATCAAAGTTCCTCAAGGCGAAGAAGATCAAGATGCTCCAGGATTGGCCAGCCCAGTCACCAGACATGAAAATCATTGAGCATATGTGGGGTAGGATGAAAGAGGGCGCATGGAAAACGAAACCAAAGAATATTGATGAACTCTGGGAGGCATGCAAGACTGCTTTCTTAGCTATTCCTGATGACTTCATCAATAAATTGTATGAATCCTTGCCAAACCGCATGGATGCAGTCCTTCAAGCTCATGGAAGTCATACAAGATATTAAATTTGGATCTCACAGCACCACAACTTAATTTGCTGACATATTTTTGTATTTGCTGTAAATTTGTTCCATTTCTGTATAGGCGACAAAACTTTTGTCTTGCCAAAATTTGACCTTTCTGTCTTGATTAAATGATAAATATTTTTTCTGTGAAAATTATTTATTTCAGTGCATTAAATATAATTTGGGAGGGTTTTAGCTTTTCATATGAGCTATTTCTAACACCAATGAATTAATTAAAAGTCAGGTTAATATCAGGTATTTCTAGAAAATAGATAAGCGACAAGACTTTTGTCAGGGACTGTAAATAATGCTATGAGATTGTTTTAACTAAAAAAAGTTAACTAAACCACCAGTAGATGGCGGCAGGTGAATCCTTATGAGAGAGTCATTGAGTCGTTTCATTCAAACGGCTGATTCCTTCATAAATGAGGCAGTGGTTTATGAATAGGGCATTGAATCTTTGATTCAGTAACGCACTGTTGCTGTGCAATACGTTATGGTTCGGATGTGGAAATCTGATCTTGGAAATATTTTCGCTGCTGAAATAGAACAAAAGCAATAAAGCAATCAATAAAATGTAAGTGACTTGATCAATTAATTGTTTATGGAACTGTCAAATGAAATCAGTGTCACATTTTCTGTCATGATGGTATTCAGCAAAACTACACTCGTTGGTCGTGTCATGTGATGTTTTTTTAACTATTATAAAATATAAAAACTAAACATTTTGAATTTTTAATATAGTATGTTACTGAGTTTCTTTGTGTGAGCGGGCTGATTTGTTTCCATTTCTCCTCGAGAGGCTGCGCGAGCCTCAACAGCGCAACCGTCAATTCATTAGCCTATAACGTACATTATACTACGGAATATTATATTACTACGGAATATTAATATTATTATTATTATCCGGGCAAGCCTTAATCTCGAGCCCTGAAACTGATCAGAAAATGTAACGAAACGTAGTGGAGTAGAAAGTATAATAATTGCTGCAAAATGTAACGAAGTAAAAGTAAAAAGTATGCACTATTTATTCTACTTAAGTAAAGTACAGATACGTGAAAAATGTACTTAAGTAAAGTAACGAAGTATTTGTACTTCGTTACACTCCACCACTTTTCACTACCATAGTAGGGGGGGAATACTATGTAGTAAATGGTTGCTCTATCTGCTTTGTTACAAACATTCTTCCAAATATCTTATTTTGTGTTCAGCAGAACAAAGAAAATTATACAGGATTTGAACAACATGAGGGTGAATAAATGAGGACAGAATTTTCATTTTTGGTGAATTATCCCTTTAGCAGCTGAAAAACTGACAAGTAGCAAGACTGCTCCACTGTATCTACTTTGAGTGTGTGTGTTTTTGTCAAAACTAAAGGTGCATTAAAGACATTATAGAAAAGTGAAAATGGCTTTGGTCATTTTTTTATTATTTAAAGAAATTTGAAATTAATTCTTATGAAAATGTATTGTTTGTATGCCAAATGTTATAAATGCAGATGATACAATGTGCTTTAATTTGTTTTTATCCTCACTATAACATGTTGTAACTAGTTCCACCACTGCAATTTCTAGTAACAATTAAAACCATTTAAAAATGAAACCCCTAATTAAAATGTTTTAGTTGAATTAATTATAAAAACAGGTTGAGTAAACATACATTTTAAAGTTGAAGTCAAGTTCGGCCAACTAAAAATTATTAATTCAATTTACTTTAAAAATAATTGAGCAAACGTACATTTTAATGTTGAAGTCAAGTTTGAGCCAATAAAAAAATATTAATTCAGGTAACGATTTCTAGAATGAAATTGAGTGAACGTAAAAAATCTGTGGAACTAGTTACTAAATAATAATTCGTTGAAAGCACTAGAAATTTTTTACAGTGTACTGAAAAATGTAGTTAAGCTAGTAGAGTCACTACTTGTAGCAGCGCTACTGCCCAACACTGGTATCTCTGGACCTCCATATTAGAATTGTCAGGCTAAAATTTCTTTCTTTCTTTCTTTCTTTCTTTCTTTCTTTCTTTCTTTCTTTCTTTCTTTCTTTCTTTCTTTCTTTCTTTCTTTCTTTCTTTCTTTCTTCAATGTAGGCCTACTTATTTTTTAATTATATATTATATTATATTATTTGAGAAAAATAGCTAAATTCACAACCAATCTTTTGTGTCATTTTGAAGCTTGAAAGCTGAAGTACCTGTTCATTATAATCCAATGCATGTTTCACAGAAGATGATGACAGAAATTGTTGGGGGACCAGTCCTTTTTAAGGTTACATAAAAAAGAAGGAACACAGTTTAACAACAAAGGAACTGTTGTGTGAAAAGCTCACTTACAAAGATCATAATAACTGTGCAACTATACATGCAAATGCACTGGTGAACTCTCACTTCATGAAGCCATATCAGGATCATAAGAAACACAGAAGTTCTGATCACTCAAGTCTTTCATTGATGATATGCTTTAAACAGAATATTCTGTCTGCACCAAACCCATTGAACACAAAAGATTAAAAATGTTAACATTTTACATAAAGACTGTAAAGTTCAGAGGTAAGTTTTGTTTGGTTGATAATATGAATTATATGAAAACTTTTTGTTATGTGCAAGTGAATAAGTTTGCATTGAATAGACAATGGGGTTGAGTGTTGTCTTAATTCGAAACTCAAGTCACAAACAGGATTTACCAAGTCACCCACGCGCAGCAGAAAAGAAACAATTCTCATCAGTGAAATCTCAAATCTGTTTATCAGAAACAAATGACAACTTTAAAGTCATGCAGCAGCTTTTAGCAGCAAGCTCACTAAACCTATCATTCTATGATATCAGCTGAGAGTTACAGAAATTTCTGCAACAATCAATGCACTGATGCACACAGAGATATTTCATTTTAATTGCATTTATTTGAAATGTTATTCTCATTTACAATACAATATTTATTACAATTACAATAATGGCTTTAGCCAAATTAAAGATTGTGCAAATGTGTACATGCATGCATATTAAGGCAGTTTATAACACACATTTTAATAGTATTTATCAGGCTATATTAATACACTATGCAACATGGCTAGTTTCTTAATAGTTTTCAGTTATTTATCAACAAAACCAAATCAAACATTCAACCAAATTCTTTTAAAAAAGTGAGCCTATTGTTTCAATAAAAATAGCAAATATCTCAACATTTCATATTTTCCCACGTTGCTTTCATATTTAGAAACAAAGTGAAAAGTGGCTAACACATATACATTTATCACCACAAACATGGGTGACACTCATTTCACAACCATGCTCATGTCAACCACATGGGATCTTTGTCATAAATGGCAAACCATAACATTTGCAAAAGCCCTTTTTTACATACTTATCTTTAGTTAATAGGCCACACTCTCAGGGAAATAAATTAACAAAGGAAAGATTAATGTTACTTGGTAAGCGAGTCAAATAATACAGATGCCAACAAGGACATATTGCATGACAACCTAACATACCAAAAATATAAATGAAAAAAAAAACATGACCCACTTGCGATGAGGATGTCTAACTCTAACCCACAATTTGCTTTATAATCTGTGGTTGCAGAAATCTTTAAACATTTAAATAACACATTTATAACTCAAACACTCAATTATAAATATGTTAAAAACTGTAAATGTTGTTGTGTCCATGCAATTTCATACATAAATCCATGTGTAATTTTAGAGACACTATTTTGTTATTTTTTTCTGGGACCACCAACCATTTGCAAATCTAGTGCAAATGCTACATGTACATGTTTAGTATTTACAGAAACACATGAAATGCTTAGTGAAAAAATGTCTAGTGGAAAAAAAACCTATACCTAATTGCTTTAAAAATACATGTATTTTCTATATAATGCACTTACACTACCCGTCAGCTTTAGACACACCTGCTCATTTTTTATAATCAAGTTTTCCTGCATTTTAGAATATCAGCAGTTTTGCAAACAATGTTTTTAGATCATATTAAACATGCATTCTGCCATATGTCCCCAAACTGTCAACCAATAGTGTAAATAATTTAAAACTAAATATTTTTAGAATCTGTTGAATCTACAAAAAGAAATAAAAGAAGTCACAAATGGAAAAAACCCCATTAAGTCTAAATTTCAGTAAGTGAGCGGTTTATGCTGATTCTTCTTCGGTTTAAAGCATTCATGTTTTTAAACTTGCCCTGAATGACACAGAAAATGGTTTT
The DNA here is from genome assembly GCF_024679245.1 of Pseudorasbora parva. Lineage (NCBI taxonomy): Eukaryota > Metazoa > Chordata > Actinopteri > Cypriniformes > Gobionidae > Pseudorasbora > Pseudorasbora parva. The sequence goes on from NC_090189.1 coordinate 36,794,887, forward strand.
CCTGTATGTATTGGATAATAAGTAATAGATAATTGGGTCTAGGCAACTATTTAGAGTGGACAAGAGCAAGGCACCCTCATTTAAGATGTGCAATTGTTGTTGGCTATAAAGATCCGTGATCACGTTTAGTTGAGCCAGAACATATGGGATTCGTATTGCATGGTAAGGCAAGAAACAAAATGTAAAAATGGCCGGCACCAAGAAAGTCTTTACGATGACCCTCTTTTTGCGACTCTCTGCCTTAGGGTCACCATTACCCATGCTCAAAGTCTTGAGTTTGTTAGTGATCTTCACATAAAAACTAATAAAAGCTACATAAAAAATGAAGAAGAGCACCACTGTTGTCAGGTTAATGGTCCCACCGGCAATCCCCTTGCTGTGGAAGTGGAAGCAAACATTGTCACACGGATGTTTCTGACTGCTGCTTATCAAAAAGGGGATTGTTCCTGAAATGAGGACCACCCAGACGATGTAGCTTGCCATTTGGCTCCATTTGGTCTTTTGGATGCGGAACACCCAAACAGGCTTGATGATTTTCAAGTAGCGATCCAGACTGATGAGGCTGAGGAACAGGATGCTGGAATACATGTTGATGTAGAAGAAGATGCCCACCATCTTGCATAAGTAGAAGGGACCTACTTTGTTGTGGTAGTAAACCCGCAGAGGCAAACACAGGACCAGCAGAGTGTCTGCCAGGCTGAGGTGCCACATGTAGACGGACATGGAAGAGTCTGTATGTCGCCGAACAAATAATATGTAAAAGGTGACTGTGTTGAAGAACAGACCGATGCAACAGATGACAATATAGCTAATGGGCAAGAAGGGTGCAAGTATGCCATCATGAATCTCACAGGATTCATTCGTGGTTAATTTGCCTTCCTGCACCATTGTGACAGCCAAAAAATTGCCGTACACTTGTCGACCACTGCTCCTCAAAAATCTTGGCACACAAAGATGTTCGCCGGTCCTAATGGAGCTTAGGGGAAAAAGATCAAAGAATTGTCTGTATTTGGACAGGTTCTTACTTGATCTTTCCTAAAACTAGTTAAATTGCTATTGAACAATTGCTAAGATTCAAAGAAAAGAATAACACTCTTACCTGTGTGAGAGATTTGCCTGCACTCGAGAAAGTGACTAAGTGTCTATCTGTACAGACACAAAAGCACCTATGCAGGAAATTCTACTCTGTATGTGACGTCGGGCCTTTTTAGCAGTGGTTTGACCACAACAGAAATACTGTGTCACAGTATTCGGAGAAGCAAAACTCACTTCCACTCTCAGAGAACAGGAAATGTCTGGTTACAGACATTTTTAGATAATTGCCTTGTTTATATATTAGTGCTGTCAATTGACTGAAAAAAACGAATTATTCACACATCTTTCTCTAATTAATAGCAATTTATCACATCCAACATTAAAGTTTTTAACATATATTTGTATTGTAATAATTTCACATAGAACACTTATAAAGAACAATCTCAACTGTTAAATAACAGATATAAGATTAAAATAGTATCAGATATGTCTCATTTTAAATAAACACAAAAAGTAAGACACACAAGTAAAAATGTATCAATATATAATGCTTATAATAATACTTATATACAATCAGAGCAATGAAGCGACGCATAACAATAGTTGTCAAATGTCAACAGAACTCAACTGCACTGTGGTGCCAAGTCTGCGGTTTTCCCGAGGGTTGTTTTCCATGTCGGCGGGTTAAAGCGACCTCAATTATGTGCTATATAGACCCAGGAATGCGAATTGTAGCAGGCAACCTTGCCAAAATAACACACATTTTACCCCCCAAATGGCTTTTTTTTTTCGGAGAACTCCCCCAAAAAGCTATTGTTTTGTTGTAAAACTTGAGAACCCTGTCTACACGCACGCTGGAATAAGTAACATTAGAAGAAAAAGATGAGTGTAAACGATCTTTGCTGGTAAAAAAACAAAAAAAACAATTAAGGATACACAGAGTACTTACCAACACGATCGTCATTTCTGAGAGAAATAGTGAAGGTGAATCAATACACAAACAAGTTCTCCGTTTAGGATTAGAACAAATTCAACCAAGCGCATTTGATGACGTGGATGATTAGGTTACTGTTTATTATCTGTCCATCATCGTCTAAAGCCCGCCCTGACAATTTCATTGGTCCTAATAGTTTCTGTTCGGACATAACTTACTCCTCTATGGATCGAGTCCAGACCGAACTGCCTGAGCTCAAATGTTGTGGGCGGGGCTGAGTTCGGCTGCCATCCAGGCTAGTTGACATGGCAAAATAGTAAATATACTAAGTTTCGTCATGTTGGCATGTGTGGAAAGTTTTAAAACGTGTGTATTAACACAACTAACTCTGTGTTAGGTTGTACCCTGCTCACCCCTACAGTTAATTTGTTGGGGGGGGGGGGGGGGGGGATTAAGTAAGATAAAACACTAATGTACACCACGTCAGAGAGCTGTCACAGAAACTATCACACATTTATATTTGTGTGCTTACTTTAGAAATAAAAAACAATCACGACGACTTTAGTTTGTAATTATAGGCTTCCTCCATGCTAGCTTTAGTTTAATTGATGGTATATTAATGCAATAAAAACAGATTTGGTTTTGCCATGGTTAACCTTGTGTTCATTAAACTAACCATAAATCATTAAAAAAAAATTAAAACTTGCATCAATAAGTGTGCATTTTATGTATAGTGTCTTTAACTCACCTTTTAAGACAATGATCATGTGCGTTTAGCGCCATCACTCGACAACAGCTTTTTTGTGAGTAAAATTATGTACTGGCAACAGATATGAAGAAACGTTGATAGCCACTCAAGTCATCGCTAAATTGGATTAGTTTAGACAGCCACTCTAAAAGTATGCGTTTTTTATAAGGCTATTTTAGGATTTTGTGTCGCGGGGGAAATAATTTAAGTGTGAAACAACTGCAATTTCGTCTTATTTCTAACCCTGTTTTGATGTAAAGAAAATGGAATCGAGGACTCCTACAGTGGGATTCGGGAATCTGAGTCGACTCCAAAAAATCTGGAATCGAAAACCCCTAGAAATAACATTGCATGCTCCTTTGATAAATTAACTATACGTGATCATGTTGTTTACTGATGTGTACTTATATTACGAGCCGATAGCCAACAAGTAATTTAGTTTTACTCACTCCCTGCCAATGCACGACCGTGAACCTTTATTGTTGGGCCTGCTCCATCTCTCAGCATTAGACGAGCTACAAATCCGAAGTCGAACTGGGCATGTTTATAAAAACCATTGTCGCTGAAATGCAGGGAACAAACATTCATTGATGCTACGGAAAAACAAATTCCATCTAATGTCCCATTCTTTTGGGTTCTTTGGGAAGCTGTACAGGGTTGTCTTGCCCTGACAACCAAAAACACACTTCTTTGGTGACATTAGGCTTGTTCGACTTCATGCAGCGATGCGCAGACCGATCGGTGGCTGACTTGAAGGAGTGCATGCCGGTTAGAAATTTTGTCCAACTTGAGGCAGCATCGACGCAATGTGACTGTAACTAATGCCAAAAGTGAAGCAAGAGCGATTCGAGAGCAGCCGGCTGGTGCATTTTGTGCAGCTTCTCCAGAGCGACTGCACAAGCTCTGATGACGACAGCTTTTCCACGATTGGCCAGATATAAATGACAGCGATAACATGTTTATTAAAGTAAAACCGATAAAATACATAGACCCCATTACATTGATAGTGTAGGATTATATGTTGAACTTTATTCTTGTACAAACAGATGCTGTATTAAGCAGTAGCCCGCATAAGTATTGAATGAAAATGTCTTCTGAATCTAAAATTGCATTTATTTCACTTAATCTGTGAAAAAGTATGCAAACACAACGCAAGGGTATCTATGGGAAGCAGAAAGTGTGACACAGAAATACTGCAACCTTATTTTTGAAACTTTGTCTATGTTTAGCACTTTTTAATCAATATTTAAGAGAATTACCAAATCACTGATTCTTTATTCTAATGTGTTTTACAAAATGGCCCAAACTTTTTGGATTAAGGTTTTTATTAGTGCATTTATTAGCTGTTTATAATTAATTTAATTCCAAATGTCCCACAACTTTTTTTTTCTTACCCTGTCAAACCAACTCAAAAGTCACTAATAGAGATTTCAAGCTGTATACAATTATTAATAAGATAGAGTGAGACAAATATGTAATAAATTCTTCATCACATTGGAAGCTGATGTGAGAAACCATGTACAGCTGCTGGTTTGACCTGCATTGTGCTATTTACATTCGGTATAACAATAAAAACATTATGTTTATAGTGTTCATGATGTACTATAATGCTACACTGTAAAAAAAAAAATGTTGGTTTAACTTAAAAAAAGTAAGTAACCTGGTTACTTAAGCCTTAAAATTTTGAGTTTATTGAAATTAAAAATTTGAGTTGATACAATGAAGGAAATTTGTTTAATAAATAGAAACTCATAATATTATTGCATCTGAACCACATAAAAAATTTGATAAATCATGAAAATAGCAAAATTTGGCATGTTTCACTGCGTCATCAAAAATAAAATGCACACAATTACCCAATATGATTACAAAATCTTGTGATATTTTAATAAAAGTTGTTGAATCCCAAAAAAAAATTGTATTAACTAAAAAAATTTAATTTCAATGAACTCAAAATTGTAAGGCAACCAGGTAACTTTTTTTCTAAATAATTTTTTACAGTGTACTTATTTTGGAGTATTTTCCCCTGTCCAGATATTTAATTTGTTCAAAAATCATGAGAAACCATTCACTGCACAGCTGCAAGCCTGCTATCACACAGGAAGTAAGAAAAGAGCCAGAGTCAAAACTGAATTGTTGCAAGCTAGCCAAACCACAAATGCAGCTATAAGATACCTTAAACTTTTAAAGTGCTTAATCTGCAGCTTAGTGCTAGAAAATGATGAACAGATCACCTAATAGACTCTACCAACCCACACTACAAAAACTCCCCTGGTTTCACTTAATCAACATAAGATGGTGGGGGAGGGGATATAAAATGTTTATATTTATGCAAAATTACAAAATTAAGAAGATTTGTTGCATGAAAAGAAGAGTAAGCAAATTTGCACAGCAAGCATGCTGGACAGACTGCTTCTTTTGAGTAGGAGTTTGTTTGCTGTTATAAACTAAAAAAATGAGTTTGTGTTTGCTGTTAAAAGAAGGTTGTTGCAGTTGCCTTGTGTCACAATAGCAAAAGCATTTTCAACCAATTTTCTCCTTTCCTCTTAAAGATGTGGGAGTTAGGCCGACCACTGATCTAAAGATTACTAGATTTCTTATTGCATTCTTAACCAAAGCCGCTTTAAGGCAATTCTGCAACATACCTCAAGTGTAAAGCATAACGCTTGTGTGCGCAGGGAAGGAGACCAGAGGTTTTTGTTTATGGATGCTAACGGAGGAGAGGCTTCACTATACGGAATCAACAGCCTATCGGATAAACTTCAACATGTTTGCTATTAAACATTTGTTTTGGATTGATTTATTTTTAGAGTTTACACTGAAAAAAATGCTGTTTCATAAAATAATTCACAGACGATTTTCCAACAAGATTCAACTTAGCACCTGTCATTCGTTTCTATGGTAAGGGAGACCAGGATGGTTGTAACATTTTTGATATAGACCTTTTCTGTCTATATCTTGGAGTACTTTTAAGCCAGTGTGTTCAAAATGTGATTCAAACTAGTTACAAGAGTCTGCTATTAAATGAGATAACTTATCTTTGCAACACAAACAGAAGATGCATGGTTTGAACTATAACATCCTGCTCATGTCCATCGCCATCATCATAAACTTTACATTCTTTCTGATTAGTGATCCACCTGTATCAAGCTAGTAAAACCTGCCCATAATGTGTGGGTTTTGGCTAAAAATGCAGTTATATTATGGGCTGTTGGCATGAACTGTACTCCTGATGGAGCAGTAGTGGACCGCTCTCGGAGTGAGTGAAAATCACAATTTTCAGTTTTACAAATGAAGACAATCTCTGAAGGATGAATGTTTTGTCATCATATTCAAAATAACATTTGAAATGGAATATCCAATTACAACATTGTGTTTTTTTATGGTCCTTTACTGGTCCAAGTAATTGTGATGATGAAAAAATAAAATTAACTCTTTATACTGTGGCAAGGAGTTCAGTTAGGAGATCAAAATAAGCTTGTGCTTTTCTAAGGTCTGAAGAGACAATCATACAGGAAACAAGCCAGTCAGTTGAGTTTTGGCAAAACCATTACAGTGCTTGTTGTCTTTTACTGCATATGACAATTCATACTAAGAAAGTAGAAATGAAAAGACATCCATTACAAGCTGATTAGTTAAAACATTTCAGATGCACCTGCAGACAATTTTTTAACTACGGCTATAAATTAGTAGGCTACGGAATAACTTTTAAAGAATCAATTCAAAATTCAACTGATCCGTTCGTTTAAAGGTCCCATTCTTCGCGTGTTTTCGAAGCTTTGATTATGTTTACAGTGTGCAATATAACATGAGTTCATGTTTCACGTGTAAAAAAACACATTATTTTTCACACAATTTACTTATCTGTACAGCGCTGTTTCCTCTGTCCTAAAAACGGCCTGATGATTTCCTTGTTCTATGAAGTCCCTCCTTCAAAAATACGTAACAAGTTCTGATTGAGCCAGTGCTTCCCGCGCTGTGATTGGACAGCAGCTTAGTGCAAGTTGCACGGAAAGGTCCCGCCTCTTAGGGTAGATCCGCGCGCTCAATGTTATTGCAAAAATGTCTATATTGCCTTATCAATTTGAGCCGGAATCAGACCCGGAGAATATAGAAGAGGATCGATTACAACCTGCTCAGCAAAGACTTTTGCTGGATGTTTCAGAATGGTGAGCTGTCTATTCAGTCGTTTAAACTGATCATTACAAACACCAACAATCGATGGTGTCTGAATGAATTACTACACTTTTATATGCTAAGTTTTTCGGATTAGTTTCAATTACCATCTAACGTTAGTTAACAAAGCTAAACAGCGTTGCACTTTGTGTCATGAGTTACATAAAACTGTTAAACGGACCGACTTAAATAATCAAATACACTTACCGGTTGTGGTCCATAAACAACGCCTTCTCCAGACAAAGAGGGAACTGCGTCATCTTTTAAGAATAATCTTTCTGCGAATCCGGCATTAAACTGATTGAGATTGAGGAAGCAGTCCTCAGCAAAATGTCCTGCACATAGTTTTAAATTGTGATTATAATTTTCCGGAACCGAGTTAACCATAAACTGTAGCCACTGATCTCTACGTACAGCGTCCGTGGGAACGCCAGACAAAGGTGATTTGACTCCGGGTTGAAAATAACAGCGTTTCAATGGCATGACGACAAACACAATCTACAAAAACAACGCTTCCTATTCTCGACCTGCGAGAGCAAAAGGACAACGCCTCCGAATTTGCGTGTTCTTGTGGGCGGAGGGTTCGTCAACAAACGGTTTTAGTTGCGTCATTAAAGCAGGAAGTGCAGGGGTGTAGTCCAAACCGGCCGTTCGCTGTAGGCTTTGAAAGGGAACTTCTGTTAAATAAAATATCTCGCTTGGCATTGAACTTTGAGCTTTATAATTTTACAAGTATTATTTATGCTCTAACAGCAACATTACACACTAACTTAAGTTTGAAAGATGGAATCGCAAAGAATGGGACCTTTAATGAACCGACAAGTACAATCTTTATCAACTCTCACAAAGTTTTATTCTTTCTAACAAATCTCCAGGAAGGTTATCATTCTGCTGTAAAGAATAATGTTCTTAAAGGGTTAGTTCACCCAAAAATGAAATTTATGTCATTAATGACTCACCCTAATGTCGTTCAACATCCATAAGACCCGTAAGTTCATCTTTAGAACACAGTTGTAAGGAATTGATTCGGATCAAATAACTCAAAGGGGTATTGAATTAGAGTGAAAGGAACCGTGATACATATTAAATTATTCAAAATTAATATTTAACACTAATTTCAACATATCGCTGGTCGAAAAGTTAGATAGAGTACATTATCAATCTTGAATCGGGATATTACCTGTTACAATGGCAATAATATCAATTTTTTAGTAGCACATGCGCAATAGAACGCCAAAACGCCATTGCCGTTCCATCAGTGGCTGTTGCTTAAAGTCCCTATTGTTGTCCCTATGTGTCCTGCCCACTTCTCCTGTTCATGCATATCATTAGTGTAATGTCCGATTAAACACTTTTAAGGACCCAACTTCCCTTTTGTGATCACAGTACATTTTACACAAATTTACCTTGCACCAAAATAACGAGAATAATTTATCCATCACATAGACATCAAACAGCTTGCTATTCCCATGATGGGAGTAGAAGATAGTAAATATTCATATGTAACATGTCTCGCGTACAGAGAAACTCTACAAGTTACATGAAAATATACATAATACCTTGGTATATGTTTAAGTCGCCGTTGGGTGGATTAATTCATGTTACTGAATCTATGGTTTAAGTTTACTCCTCGTGTCTGCATTGGTGTGAGGTCTTTGTGTGATGTTCAAAGAGCCTTTGGAATGCGCGGGTCGAGGAAGGAGGGGCACGACGAGGTGTCCTGTATAGTGGCAGGGTTGACTTCGAGCCTTCGAAAAGCTCTTATCGACTCTGTGTCCTGATAACGATTTGAATTTATGCCTGTCTGTAATAAATGAGTCCCTTCTTTGTGAGGTTCTACCCGCTGTTACGCTTGTAGAACAAAGAGGAAACGCGTCATGTGACTCGTCCTTGTGCTGGTTTTGATATAACGCAGATAAAGGGGAAGAGATGTTGTCTTTGGGCCAGTTGGGGCATCCTTGATTAGTTTTATGATTGGTTCAGGTTTCAGAGAGGGGGTCTCTGGAATGCTTTGTTGTGTGGATTCACTGATGGAATATACATATTCCTACACAGTTCAAGAAATTTATTTAGAAATGTATATAGAGCTTTTCTGTTCCTTAATGAAAGTGAATGGACACTATACTGTCCATGTCCAGAAAGGGAATAAAAACATCATCAAAGTAGTCCATATGAGACATCAGTTAGTTAATTCTCTCTTGAAGCATCGAAAATACATTTTGGTCACACAAATTAAACATAGTCTATGTTGCACAAAAATAAACACCGAAGTTTATAATTACTATGTTGTTGTTTTTTACAGTGGGTCATAATATAGCATATCTTTGTCATTTTTGTGGTGTTAGGAATAGTTTTTCTGTGCATTTTCGCACTAACTCAAAACGTGCGTACACCACCTCCTGAGCTGGCGCAAGATTTGAGCGTGCCGTACACCAATATCCATATTGATAAATCTCAAAGTCGCCGTGGGTTTGGGTGTACGCAAGGTGTACGCTAGAAATTTGGTGTACGCACTTTTGATAAATGAGGGCCAATGTCAGCACAGCTAACTACGGCAGCTGGTTCAGTCCAAAAATGATCAGTACTTTTGCATTTGGTTCTGTTCGAGGTCGGAGGCTCCAGAGTTCGTTTGAAAGCGTACCGAGACCACCTCTTCAAGTAGGTCTCGGTACGCTTGTTTGGTCCGCTTTTGGTGCGCACCCGAGTGCGACTGCTGCTTTTAGACCTGACCAAACGAACCGCACCAAAGAGGGAAACGAACTCTAGTAAGATTCAACTGAACTAAATGAGGCAGGTGTGAAAGCACCCTTATATGCAAAAGTCATAAAGATAAGAGCATCTCTAATGTTCCGTGGAACTGGCCATTTGTGAGACACTTCAGATAATACAATGTCATTAAGGCTGTAATGTGATTGATTACCAAGGTACATGCGATCCACAGTTTTTAGGATATATGTATGTAAATTAATTGTAACTTTGGATGGTACCTGCAATGTAAAAGACATTTGACTCCGTCAACCATAGGATCCTTTTACATAAGCTTTCCAGTATTGGTTTGTCCACCTCTAGCTATGATTGGTTAGCCAGTTATCTCACCAACCGTGTCCAGCAAATAAAGGTTGAAAACATCATATCAGACCCACTTATTATCTCTAAAGGACTCTAAAGGTGTCGGTTTAAACCTCCCGAATTCACCTTTACGCAGATGACACCGTTTTGTTCTCACTTGGTCACTCTCCCAATGCTGCGACTTCCAGTCTTAAACTGAGCTGCACCTTTATAGAGCAGTTTTTCGACAATCTCCACCTACGTATAAACACCAGTAAGACAAAATGCATCCTCTTCAGCCAAAAATATGTTACCAAACCTCCACCTACAGTCACCTGCATGAACGGTATGGCTCTGGAGTATGTCAAAACATATAAATATCTAGGCACCTGGTTAGATTTCCCCCCGTTCATTCATTAAAGTAAAAATGCCTTCAAGTAAAAGTCAAAGCTACACTAGCCCTTTTTTTGCAATAAAGCTTCCTTTACTCATACAACCAAATGCACACTTGTTAAAATGACAGTACTGCTAATTTTGGAATATGGCGACATTATCTATAGACTGGCACCAAACAGCCCTAAAAAAGTGACATACTTTATCACTCAGCCATCCGTTTTGCCACTAATGCACACTTTCACACTCATCACTGTGACCTGTACAAACTGGTGGGCTGGCCCTCCCTTCATACCGGCAACTCCATCATTGGTTTCTCTTTATATGCAAGACACCTTACAATCTGTCATCTCTCCTTCATGCCGCTCATAACACCTATCACACAAGATCAAGTCATTTTATTTGCAGCAGTACATGACTGGAACATATTGCAAAATACTCTGAAACTTACATCTCTGATTCCAATCTCCACTTTTAAGCAGAACCTCCAAAACACCATAGTTGACACTTGCTCTTGCTGATAATCCTCAAATTAAGCACTTCTTCTTTTAATTGAATTGCTTGTTCTTTGTGTCATGTCTGTACTATGTACAGTTGTAAATTGTTTCTAATTTATTTTTGTAGCCTCTTGGCCAGGTCATGTTTGTAAATGAGAAGTGGTTCTCAAACAGTTTACCTGGATAAATAAAGTTTAAATAAAAAATAAAAAATGTATATGGTTTACTGCAACTTGGGATCATGCTAACCGAGGACATGCCTGTGCACGCAGATCAGTGTACCTAATTTTTTCAGCATATGTTAGATGGCGACAGATTCATCACATGCAATACACGGAGAAGATTTTAAACAAGTATGTCTCGTTATTTGTAAACACTGGTATAAATTAAGGCTGTCAAAATTAATGCGATTCATTTTTTTAGTTTAGCGCCTTTTAAAAAATTAATCTTGTTAACAAATTAATTTTGACAGTTCTAATTCATGAGACATATGAGCTTAACTACAAAATGAAAGCCCTTCATCCTTTGGCTAGCGTTACATTATATGATCACCAAATATAATTGAGATTTTTGGTATGTCCACCAAAGCATTTTTTTCACGTGGCTGGTTGACATATTAAAGGTGCCCTAGAATGAGTTGAAACAATATGTTAAATTGTTCTCTGACATATAGGGTGTGTGGCTTAAGAGCAAAATTGTCCAAATACAGTTTTACAGGTCCACAGAGCTTGCGTGCATATGGTTGCCTTACTGCATACGTTTAGATAAAACGCCAGATAGTATACGTGTTCTTTTCACAGTAAGCTCTGATTGGGGATATAATTTACTGAAATCTGGCAACCGAAACCTGGAACACTCGAACGCCCCTCTTTTTCCCCCGACAAAACCAAAACTAGTGCTTTTGGTTAAAATTTTAATTTTTTAAACTACATTTTAGAATTTATATTGCATGTTATAAAACATTAGTCACAATGTAGGCTACGCAGTGACTGTGATGTACTCTGAAATACAAGCATGCAAAAACATCATACTTCAGTTCTCAAAAATATAAATATATATTTTTTACAAAACGAATAGAAGTCTTGTAAAATGGCTATTGTTTTAACTTATATGGTGGAGAAGGTGATGTTAGCTAGAAGGATAGAGTGAGAGATCTGTAAGCAACTAAACTAACATAGTATGTATGTACGGTTGTATATTGTCATATCAAATAATGTTAACGTTTGTCATTAGAGCACTAATTTTATATGGTACTTGGAGTTTTTCTTTTGTTACTGTACTAGCATCTTGCATTATCTAGACAATTCTGTCTCTTTCAATTTAATCAGAAATTGTTTAGACAGTCAATAAGTGGATAAATCACTACTTATTGCTTGCAGGAATATAGTTATATAATTGCTATATAGTTATACAATTGCCCCTTTCTTCAGTTTTAGACACTGAGCGAAGCTTGCTTGATATTGTCCTAGGTTAGAAAAACTGTCCGTTGTAAAATGGGCCGAGCAAACAAACGATTTTTTGCAAATTGTTGCAGTATCCGATTATACTAACCATCAACCATGACTTTTTTTATCTGAACATGTGCCAGCGTATGCATATGATGCGCATATTAATGATCCCAGCGATTGCGTCACAGTTGGTGTTATGTTGAGATTCAACTTTTTCTGTGGTGTTTTTCATGCCCAAGGTTTACATAAGAAGGAAGAAGCAATGGTGTTTGAGACTCACAGTATGTGATGTCTATTTACTGAACTCTTATTATTTCACTATGGCAAGGTTAATAAAAATATTTAATTCTAGGGCACATAGAGCGTCACATTTTTAGAAGGCCATGAGAGTAATGAGGCGCTTAGTAGAGGCTTGAGTATTTCACACTCAAGTGCTGAGCGCTCTGCACAGTGGCAGATATAGAAATTTTTACAAGGGGTGGCAAGAGGTCTTGGCAGGGTGGCAGGGGTAGACGGTACATGGAAATCCCTATATGTGAATTGCTTTAACAAAACAAAACACAAATCCACTTTTAAACTACAATACTTATTGTTAAATCATGCCCTTACACACTACAAAGGAATAAGCCCAGTGTTCAAACAAAACAGTATAAAAGGCTAAATGAAAATATAAAAAAGTAGGCTGCAGTAATTGTGTCCAAGATGCTGTGTACTAAAAATATACAACAGTGGACAATACTCAAGTTCTTATTATAATTAAAAACTTATTACAGTCCATATTGTATTACATTACACTGTAGGGCCATGTAGCTAATAAGTAGCCTATATAACAAATATAATATCAGAAAGATTTATCACATGCACACACTAGTTATGTTTAGACTACTTAATCATATTGTATGTGTTATTTCCCCTGTTGTAACCTGGTTTCATTGCTGTGAAATCTGAGAGGAATTGGATTTAATGGGACTGCTTAGCCAAATGAAATGTAAAAAAAAAAAAAAAAAAAAAATTATTTGTGCTAAGTACACAATGCACTTATCACAATAAGTGCATTGTGACTGTCACTAACATTTTAGTAACAACTGAATTTATTAGGTTTAGTGACATGTTACAGTGCTTAGATGGTACAATTTCTGGTAAGCTACGCTTTATTTCAATTAAATTAAATTTAGGGGTAACCCCTAATAGTCGAAGATTGGATGCATCTGCAGGACCGGATTCGACCACTGATCTCATGGTCGAATCTTCGCGGGTGTTATGAAACGAGGATTATACCATTTTGGCAATATGGGTGTGCTCAATATTAGTGTTATTAAGACGTGTCGCGGCGCTGAGCGATCGCCCCTTTAAGGGCACTGAGCTTCGCACCGGATGCGCCGTGCCTTTATAATTCTAACACATATACCGACGGCGGCATTCGACACCTGTCCGCGGCGATAAATGTATATTTCCCTCAAATCGTGAATGTATACTGATTTCACCCGGTACTACAAGATACACTCATCGTGCAGCTCTTCTGTCAGAAGTCGTTTCAAAATTGAGCTCGCGCGCGGCGCGTAATGTTCACGTCTGCCTGGTGTGAGATACCTGAGACACAGCGCTGAGCTTCAGTCCGGTGTGCGACCACCTATAGGCACAATCGGCTTAAGAACGTGCATATAAACGCACTCAAAGTGTTCTTTTCCTCTCTAATCAGGTATTTTTTTAGGTTTATTTATCAAAATGTTCTTTTATATATTTGTGTGATGTTCTGTGTTTCGATCGCGGCCTTTAAATGTTAATGTTTAAATGTTTAATGAGAACGGTTAATTTACGAATGTGTAGTGTAGCCTAGTTTTGATCACTTTATTAAAAGTGGTGGCTGTGTGCCTTGTGTAAAGTAAAATAAAAATAGTCATAGACTCCTGCTGACTGGTGTCCTGCCCTTCCCAACCCGTTTATACCGGTTTTTTTTTTCTTCCCGGTCTATGGTTTACACACACACACAGATGATTCGACTATCGGTCGACCATAGAGAGATTCGAAAATTCTGATTCTAATGTGTAAATCCTTAGTCGGGGACACCCCTAATTACATTTTTGTGATTTGATTTAATATTGACTCATTTGGATAAATATTAGGAACACAAGATGTACCTAATTTCAAGAAAAAACAACTCACCTTATGCTGTAAGCATACAGAGAGCCCTATCAGCTGGCAGTGTTATTTAAGGTTAAAAATAACTCCAATTACATATAATGCATTTTTTTTAATTATAATAACAACTTTATTTAATTATATAAATAAAAATGTAAGAAATATCTAATATGGTACACTACACATATTTAGCAAAATACTCTAAGTTTTTTTTTTTTTTATCCAACTAATGTGCTATACCATTATGGTCATTTAATGGCTTTCCTGAGGTAAATGTTATGTGACACAATTATTCTCCAGTTGTTTTATTGACCCCTTTGTTAGATTGATAGGTCTATTTTGTATGAGGAATATACATTTAGGTAAGTTGTAGGCTACTGTTTCTTTCAACATTGTTTATTTAGCCTACTATTAGCTAGTAGAGATGATCGCTCCACGTGCAGCTAGGGATCTGTCACGTAACATTTAAAAGCACCAAAACGGCATTTATTGTTTGCATTTCGTAATAAAAGTGACAGAACCTGAGAGCTGAGATATTTTTTTAATATCATAATAGCCTAACCTCTGTCTAGTCTGTTGGTCTCCGTGTCCTCTTTGCTTCGCGATTTTTCTTTGCGTGAGAAAATGTATGTGGCGTGAGAGCGTGAAAAGTGTCAATTGCATGTGTCTCACGGTGAATGCGTGAGAGTTGGCAGTTATGGATACAATATTTTGTATTAAGCTGTTGCTGTCTTTACTAAAATCTAAATTAGGCTAATCAAAAAAATAGCGCTCTTACGAATCACAACTGCTGATTTAGGCTAACGTAATAGACTCGCTGTTTTATGATGCTTTATGATTATGATGCTGATGCCGAACCGTCTTTAGCATAAAATTACATTTGTAATGAATGTATTGTAAGTTAAACGTGTGTTTAAACTACCTGGGGAAACTCACTTCACCTTCAGGGGCTCTGGGGCAGCTCAGTCTCTCCAGTTGGTTTGTAGGGCCACCCCACCGCAGGAGACTCGCTGTGTGTGAGGCAGACTGAGTGCTCTGCACATTTGAATCAGGGACGTATAGTATTTAAGGGGTGGGGGGAGGGGTATTTTATGTATTTTAATTTTAATACATTTAAAATTAAAAATTAAATGGTTTACTTTTGGTACATTTATTAGACATACTGGTGGGTTGTTTTTGGATCATCAAAGTTAGGGGGGTGTTGGGGTTCTAGAGTTGGGGGGGGCACCTGCGGATGTCTGATGCTGTCGGTTTAAATGATTTTTTAATGCTCACAACTATAAGTATACAACATAATATATGATGATATCAATTAGAAACAAACAAGAATAAAAAGAAAAGAGACTGTTTCAGATGAAAAGTGCATGAGCGTCATGGAAGCTAGAAGCACCTCATGCACGTGCTGGTAACAGCTGATCGGACATAAAACGATTACTAAATTATGACAGCATTTCTTGGTGTACTACTTTTTCTTTAATAAATAATAATAATAAAAATGTAAAAGACATGGGATTCATCCTAACATCCATCAATGGAAATAACGAAAATGAAGAAGAGGAACAAGAAAAGAAAAGAAAGAGAAAGGGACAAAATGTGCCTCTTTTTCCTGCACTAATCGAGGCTTTTATCTCGGGGGCCAAGGCCTCTGAGCACCTCTGAGAAAAATCAAATAGCTTTTTTCAAATAGCTTCTCTTTCTGAGGCTGGAACTGGGGGATAGAGCAAAAAAAAAATCTGGGTTCATAATCTGTATCGCAGCCACAACTGCAGTGAGGGTAAGGGGGTTTCTGTCCACTCCGACTTGAATGAAAGCTCGTCATGCTCCCTTCCTTTTTGTATGCTCGAAGAACTTTTTTGTATCTCTTCAAGACGTCATCTGGAAACTTGGCTGTTGAACAAATAAATATATGTACTTACTATTATGGTTAGAATCAGTTGCATGTAATTATGCATAATTCATACCGCCCCACACTATTTTAGTCAATGGGGAACGAGATCATAACTATTTAATGACATTCTATTTAAAAGTGTTTTCACTTTTTGTGTACAAAAGAAAGGTTTGGATTAACTTGGGTGAGTAAATGATGACAGAATTAAACATTTTGGGTGTATCCCTTTAAAGCCTCTGATTGGCCACTGCATTCCTAAACTCAATAGACTCATGTGATTAATAAAACTGAATGTAAGTGTAAATGATAACACGTGAGCAAATCTAAATTTAATGATGCAATTGACAAAAGAACTTCTCTTTACAATTTACTGCAATATTTAGTTTAAATGTGCAGGTGCATTTTTGACCCTAGCCCCCATTTTTGGCCCATGGCCAGGGGAAGGCTAAGCCTTACACATACTCTATGGAAACATCAGGTAAAATAATCTTGATCAAGAATAAATTCACATTAACATATGCCTCTTGAATTTACCTCTCAGTGTTGCACTCGAGAATGCAGATTTTGACCAGTTTTTTGGGGTTCTCTTCTTTTTAGATTTTTTCCCCCTGTATCTTTCATCCTCCAAAGAAGATGAAGGGAGGGAGGGGGATGAGGAAGAGGATGAAGAGTTTGGCTCATCACTCTCACTATAGTCTTTATTTTTCTTATTATTTTTCTTTTCCTTGCCTAAAAAAATAGATTTTCAATTAAATTATATTTTTCAGAGAAGTGGCTATCACCTTTAATGTGGTCGCTACTTTCGTAGTGAAGAGGCTGATGTGGTTAAACAGTTCAAACATCTACAAGAGACATAACATCTACCTACTCTTAACCTACTGACCTAACACATAAACATTACTGGAAATGCACTAGCAAGGTGGGATTTAAACTTTGTCAGTTGAAGACCCAATTTTTTATGAAATTCGAGAGCACTCTGGACCATCCATAGAGAGCAAAGTCATTGCTATTTTTTTATTTCTTCTCTTCAATGTATGTCATTCTATTATGCAGTCGACACATGCAGCTTTCTGGTTGTATGAAAGAGTGCCACCTCATTATTGGCCAGCTCCTGCGTCATCATTAAACACATGCGTTGTGGTGTTCACATGAACAGCGTCAGCTAATGGTGAGCTGCCATTCTGCTGTAGAACACGAATCGCTTACAACATAATTTGCATAGGAGAATAACATTAAAGAGAAGAGATTGTTGAATAAAGTCTTTATTTGTTTTTATAAAAAAAAAAATTGCCCCCTATAACCTCAAATAGGGCATTATTTGAGGGAACAGCTATTTGTAGTGGTGACCAAAACCATTGTGGGCATTACTGAGCACACTCCTTTAATCTCACATTGCATCGCAATAACGACTGTACAGCCGATTTACACACATGCATATGGAGGGGTCAGACAGATATCATTATTTGATCTTTATTTGTGTTTAGAAGATGATAATAGTAGTGGTGTAATGGATCACAAAACTCACAGTTCGGATCATGAGTCATGGATCGTATCCTTTTTCGGATCAGAAAAAAAGGGGAGTAGGCTATTTTTATTTGTTCTCCATTTATTACATGAAAACATTTGCCTGACCGAAATCACATGCAGTGTGAAAGCTGTAGGAAAAACATGCGCACTGCAAACAGATTGTGTGAAACAGGCGTCAGCAGGTGTAGCTTCAGATAGCAATGCTCAATGTATTGCCACGGCTTTCTCGGGCCACAGTGCATACATACGGTTACAGTTTTGTCCACCCTTCTTCCATTATTATGTTTTATGAGAGCCAAAATGCTCTCATGTAATTTCAAGTTATTTTGCTCCTCTAGCCATTGTTGGCAGATTCACGTGAACACATGTATGCTGTGTGTAGTTTCACTGAAACTCTTTTACTCTGCAATCGCTAAAAAATTAAGATTAATCCGCAAGTTAAAAAAAAAATTGCAATAAATCCGCGGGTCACGTGCGTGCCGAACCGTGGGTCGTAATCCGTACGGATGACGGATCAACTGCGATCAGTTACACCCCTAGAAAATAGGTCTCATGGGTTTGGAATGACATGAGGGTGAGTAATAAATGACAAAATTAGAATTTTTGGGTGAACTAACCCATTATCCTTTACAAGGAAAACGCCTAGGTTACGACTGTAACCTCAGTTCCCTGAAGAGGGAACGAGCGTTGCATTTATTGACACTATGAAAACACTTTGCGTGATGGCGTCTTGAAGCACATTTAAAATCAGTCCAATGGTGAGACGGGACGTCAGAGCCGGTGATGTCATGAACCAGAAAGCTTTAAAGCCAGCCCAAACAAAGCCGCGCTAGCTTCGTAAGTCTGAAGTAGTCGCTTTGACAGGCACGTAGGAGATATGGTGGGACAATGCAACGTTCGTTCCCTCTTCAGGGAACCGAGGTTACAGTCGTAACCTAGGCGTTCCCTTTCTAGGGAAATCCTGTTGCATCGATTGACACTATGGGAATGTCTATACCAACACCCCCATAGCAAGAAGTGACTGTCCAGTTTGAATCAGAGGGTGCAGCACTAGGACGAAAGCACCTGGGACCCTGAAGTGGAGTCCAAGTCCAAAGCGTAGAACCTCACAAATGTGTGCGGTGAGGATCACTCTGCCGCATCACAAATATCTTGAAGAGCAACTCCTGACATAAGGGCCTTAGAGGCCACCATACTCCTAGTAGAGTGGGACCGGACAGCCATAGGAGAAAGCTGTCCGACCGCCTCATAAGCAAGTGAGATAGTCTCAACCACCCACTTGCTCATTCTTTTCTTAGATGCAGGGGACCCTTTGTTAGGGGGCCCAAAGCACACAAACAATTGCTCAGATTTACACCACAGGGCAGCTCCGTGGACGTAAGCATCTAAAGCCCTAACAGGGCACAGCAGATTTATTATTTTCCTGGTCCGTATCTTGAAACGGTGGAGGACAGAAGGCCTGCAGTATTATAGATCTTGCTGCATTCGTAAGGGACCATGGGAATATAACCTGGCCTAGGATGAAGGAATGCCTTAACCATACCAGGTGCAAATTCCAGGCACGAGGGAGCAACCGACAGTGCTTGCAAATCCCCTATCCTTTTAATAGAAGAGATAGCGAGGAGGAACAAAGCTTTTAAGGTCAAATACTTATCAGGAACCTCCTCTAATGGCTCAAAGGGAGCCAAGGACAGGGCCCGAAGTATGGCAGCCAGATCCCAAGTAGGTACCCTAGCGTGAACTACAGGCCTAAGCCTCAAAGTACCACAGAGAAAACGAGATACCAATGGGTCTTCACCCACAGACATACCACCCACAGGAATGTGGTAAGCACCTATGGCCGCCACGTAAACCTTCAAGGTGGAAGGGGATAGACCTGTAGTAAACTGGTCCTGTAGGAAATCTAGCACTGTCCCAACTGGGCAATTAACTGAATCCCACTACATCATGAAGTGAATACTTTCCACTTAAGAGCATGAAGTTTCCTCATGGAGGGAGCTCTGGAGTGAAGAATGGTCTCCACCACCTCAGTTGAGAGACCTGCTCCTATGAGGTGGGCCCCCTCAGAGGCAGAGCCCACAGGTTCCACAGTTCTGGGTGGGGGGGTGCAGTAACGTGCCCCCTGCTTGGGACACAAGGTCCCTCCTGACGGGTAACTCCAGTGGAGGCCCGTCGAGAAGAGATATTAGACTCCAGTAGAGGCCCATCAAAGAGAGATATTAGATTGGAGAACAATACTCGTCCCGGCCAAAGCGGGGCTATCAGACTAAGGTACAACTGGTCCCTGCGCACTATCTCCAGAACTCCCAGGAGCAGAGCAACTGGGGGAAAAGCATATTGACGTAGCCTCGGCCACGTCTGAGCTATCGCATCCAACCCCAGGGGAGCTGGATGCGTGAGGGAGAACCAGAGAGGACAGTGAGTCGTCTCTCGAGACGCAAGCAAATCCACTTGAGCCTGGCCGAACACCCTCCAAATTTGCTCCACTACTTCTGAGTGGAGCCTCCATTCCCCGGGCCTCCGCCCCTGTCTCGACAGAATGTCCGCTCCTATATTCTGAACCCCAGGAATGTAAGCTGCTGTGAGGGAAAGCAACTTCCCCTGGGACCACAAGAGGATCTGGTGCGACAGTTTGCACAGCGGACTCGAGCGCAAACCCCCCTGATGATTTAAATAGGCGACCACCAATGTGTTGTCTGACCAAACTGAGATCTGTAATGAAGTTCTACAGAGCAAGAAACACTGCCAACATCTCCAGACGGTTGATGTACCATGAGAGATGGTGGTCTCTCCACAGACCCCGAGCCGAGTGTCCCTCCGCTCCCCAGCCCATGAGAGAAGCATCCGTCGTCATCATTCACAACTCAAAGCCCCCAGCATGGGCCCCTGGGACAGGAACCAAGGTTTCTTCCATATAACCAGGGTACGCAAGCATCGCCGAGAGACCCTGATCATGCGAAAAGGGTTGCCCCTCTGGGAAAACCCCTTTGTCCCGAGCCACCACTGTAGGGGTCTCATGTACAGCAGTCCAAACGCTATCACATTGGATGCTGCTGCCATCAAACCCAACAATCTCTGAAATTGTTTCACCATGACTGACTGGCCTAATTTTATATTTTATATCTAATACCCCCGCCCTCATCCATATCACCAAGCAACTCAGCCTGGTAGGCCTGCAGCAGCGACAGTGTGAAGGCATGCTGCAGCCTGACCAGCCACTGAGTAAGCTTTACCAACTAATGCCGACGTCATTCTTACTGGCTTAGTGGGTAACGTCGGGGCCTTTAGGGAAGATGCCAGATCAGGAGTAAGAACTAGCTAGTGTATAGTTCATTATAGAGGAATAGTGTGAATTTTTTGCACTGTATACTCTATAAGAGACCGTTTTTTCCCATGATCTTGACACCTCGGTGTGGTGATCAGTAAAAAAAGGCAGGCCCCAACACTGAGGTTGTGATCGAGATGGCAGGAAACGTTCATCTAGTTTGCTTTTAGAGTGAATGTCCTGCTTATCAACGGGCCAGTCAATGCTCAATCTTTCAGCTGCCCGTGTCACAACCTCAACCAGCTCTTTATTAATGTGTGACTGAGGGGGCGAATCCTCAATTTCTCTGACACGAACACTCTCCAGATCCTCAGAACTGGAGAGCTGCATCAAAGGTGCCTAAAATCGGGGCGGAAGTAACCGCAGCGCGTGCTTCCAAACCCAGAGAGAAGACACTGGATCTATCGGATGAGGGTAGAGATAAGACTGGGCCCATCTAAAACCCTGCTGATAGATCCACTTGCAAACCCCAAGACTGCAATCGCCGCTATGCCTCGGTAGTAGCGGGACCGGAGCCCTGGGGAGCACAACCTGAACGTCCTCGCGAAAGAACGCCAGGCGGGACTGGAGTGTCCGCAATGGAAGCACTTCACAGTGCCCACAGCCAGCGCCCTCAAATGCTAGCTGTGCATGCTCCTTTCCCAAACAAGCAACACATAATGTGTGTCTGTGTCCACTCCTAAGGAAACGCGGGCAGGGATGCACACACACTCTAAACTGCTGCTTATTCGCCATAGTGTTAGTTATCGTTACTTTACTGAACTATAAAAAACACTTGAAAAACCACTGAACAGATATAGACACAGAGCGCTACTGAAGACACAGAAGCTAGCACGGCTTTGTTTGGGCTGGCTTTATAGCTTCCTGGTTCATGACGTCCCCGGCTCTGACGTCCCGTCTCACCATTGTACTGATTTTACATGTGCTTCAAGACGTCATCACGCAAAGCGTTCCTACAGTGTCAATCGATGCAATGGGAGTTCCCTAGAAAGGGAACCCTTTACAAGCGCGTTTACTATTAGGCTGCAGTCATTTTAAGACCTGCACGCATCTACAAACAGACATTCTATTTTCTCTCAAATGTTTTCTTTAACTTCATACATAACCAACTGTGCTCATTTAAACTTTGTGTGTATTTGACATTATTAACACAATAAGACTAAAGACAACTCCAGTAATCAGGAAGTGTTTGACAGGCTTTAGTGCCTGTATGCTTTGGGTGAATGCGCTCAGAAAAACTCATGTTAGAACAGGGCATCAGGCCATCTTTAAAAATATTCTTGTTTGCCGTAACCTGACCAACCCTGTCAATTTAGGACTGACTCAATTTTTATTAAATGTTTTAGCTTTTAGTCCGACCGACTTGCCGGTTGTAAATTTGCTTTAAGACTGACCAATTACTTTCTTTTTTTTAACTCTTCAAACAACTAATAAAAAAGCTATAAAAATAATATGAATTATATTTTAGTAAGTATTGTAATTATTAAGGATGCCACAATTCTCAATATAATATTGAACCGTTCAGTACAGCATTCACGGTTCAATACGCACTTGTGAATTGCGTTTTCTTCTTCTTGGTTTTGCATTTAATTATTATTTCTATTTCTCTCTGAAATTTGCTGATATGAGCAAATACCTAATCATATGCACTAAAGTTAGGGGGGTATTAGCCATGCTTGAAATGCTGGTGTCAGAGAGTTATACTCAGAACAGTATAGTTATTCACAATCACCAAAGTTCATTATTTGCATGCGTTTTAAAGCCTTTCCGGTTAAACATTTCCTTGATGTGCTTATGCACTTTTGCGTTGAGTGCGCGCACTAAAGCCTGTCAAACACGTCATTACTGGACTAAGTGTCTTACTGCGCTAATACTGTCAAATACACACAAGGTTAACATATAAACAGTCGGTTATGTCTAAAGTGAAAGTAAAATCGCACGTGTCTGTATATGAGATGCAAGCAGGTCTTAAAGTGATAGCAGCTCAGCCTACAGGGAACACCTTTCCTTAAAGGGACAGTTCACCTATAAAATGATGTTAATAAAACAACAAAAGACAGAGAAAAATCACTCACTGCTCTTGAATAAAAAATAAAAAACACTTTAATACAAGTGAAATGAAAGAAACCACTCAAAGCAGTGTATTCATTTTATACAATGTTTAGTCCTGTAGTCTTGTCAAATATAACCATGTATAATAGGAAACATCACATATGAAGCCTGATTATATTTTACGTCACTCACCACAGACGGATGCAAGAGTGTGCCTAAGAAAGTCACCTTCTGTCTCTAATGCGTCTATCCATTTGAACAGGTTGTCCATCGTTGATTCCGCAACAGCTGACTGGAGTCTGATAAAAGAACTAGATTAGGACTGATAAAAGAACTAGAGGTCGAAACCAACTGATATGTTATTTTTTTTATATATCGTCAAATATCCACGTTCAGTAGCGCCAATTTAAAGTCAGACACTTCCGCGGGCAGCCATGTTATTGATGCAGTGGAACTGCATAAATGCATAAATGATATTTTGAAGAATGTCAGTAACCAGAAAGTTGATGAACACTTATTGACTTCCAGGCGGGATTTAAAGACAACCAGTACAAGGATGTCAAAGTGACCAATTCAAGCGACCGCTCCATTCAAGCTTTCAAAAAAGCCAGAGAACGCTATGTTCAACATCTGATAGATGCCTTGCTAGATCGGTTCGGATTGCAGAAAGGCAATCCTCCATAGCTACGGAGCGCTGTCATGACAGCGAGGGCATCACGTCGCAGGCTTATGGTATCAATAAGAGGAGAGGTGTCCGCAGACTTAAGGCTTGTAAAATGGCAAACAATCCTTCTGATCACTGGTTCTGCATATTCTTGGAGAGCTATTAGATAATATAATAGGTGAGAACGATATTAGAATTATAGGCCTACAAAAGAATGCTGCATTTATTATAAATAGGCCTGTATGGGTCATTCTGTGAAAATGTTCATTTTTCTGTCCCTAGCATTTACAAAAATATCACACTTAAAAACACTTTAGTTACAATTTCTTTATATTTTAAAATAAAACAATGTTATTTGAAAATGTACACCTTCTTGAGCCATCAATAGGATATTTGATTTTTATTAATTCTACAGAATTCTCATTATATCCCATATTTAAACTATAAAATAAAAACATTTTCTGTCACATTAAATACAATGCGACATGTGACATAATAATTTTACATCCATTTAATTCTGCTACACTCAGAAGTTAAGATTTAAAGGATTGCATCATTAATTTTAACCGGTTTTCAAATAGTTTCATTGTTACATGGTTGTGCAAACAAACTAACCTCATTTAAGCACACTTTTAACAACCCTGATTAAAATAAATACACCTTTTTTTTCCATATTTGTTGTATTATTATTTTTCGTTAACTCTGACTACATTATGCTGAAAAAAAAAGAAAAATAATATTAAATAAAAACCTTTGAAATTGCCAAAGTATGGTAACACCAGTGACAAGTTACATGCCACCTTTAAATAAATGCAGAAAAAAATGTTTTATTTATAGATTTTATTTTAAATATTATATATTTTTATTAATCTAATAATGTGGTGTAAGTTTAAATGTTAGAAAAACAAATACATTTTAAGACACCTTGCCAGTTGACATACCAAAAGTGGACATTTCTGTAGAATGACCCATATCAACATCACCTACTTACCACTATGTGTCTGCGGATATCTAGAGGGGTTCCGAAGGGCATCGAGGCAGTGAAGTAGATCCATGCAATCCTCTGGGAACCGATCTAGCAAGGCATCTATCAGATGTTGAACATAGCGTTCTCTGGCTTTTTTGAAAGCTTGAATGGAGCGGTCGCTTGAATTGGTCACTTTGACATAATTGTACTGGTTGTCTTTAAATCCCGCCTGGAATGTTTCCTCTTCGGGACCAGGGACATCTTGTAAGTGTGTAAATGCCGCGACAGATGCTTGCACTATTGGTCGGATGCTGGAAAGATTGACGTTGTCTTTCTGAAAAACTAAATTCAGTTTTGTCATCACTGGTAGTAGATCGGCCAGTGTGTGAGTCAGGGCTATGAAGCTGTAGGTCTGGATTTGACCAAGCATCCCTTGTGCTTGGGTAGTTCCTCCCACTGCCTCTTCATTTATTTCCATGGCCACAGCTGCCCAGTTCGTGCTTGATGGCCTCCACAGCCCTGTGTAGGGATAGCCAGCGGACTGCACACTACTGCTTGAGGCTGACCATGTCCTCATCACTGAGAGCAGCTCCTAATTGGCGGAGCCGGGCTGTTCTGGTGGCAGAGTGTCTGTAGAAGATGTACACCGAGGAGAATGTGTTTTTGTAAGCTCTGATGTTTTCCACAGCTTTCTCTGCATCCAGCGCAGCAAGTTCAGCCCTGTGGGCAACGTAGTGCACCTGGATAGAAAAGGGATTTGCTTGCTTAAACAAAGCACCCACCCCACCATGCCTTCCCATCATTACACTTGCACCATCTGAACCCAGGCCAATGACACGGGACAGTGGTATATCCATTTTGCGAAGCACCGCAACAACACAATCATAAATGCATCTTGCTGTCCCGGAGTCCACATCATAATTTCCAAGAAAGCATGTCTCCACCTTTCCTTTTATTTCCAGCTTTAGATATATGATTTACTCTTTGTTCACAGTGATACAGGGAGTGCAGAATTATTAGGCAAATGAGTATTTTGACCACATCATCCTCGTTATGCATGTTGTCTTACTCCAAGCTGTATAGGCTGGAAAGCCTACTACCAATTAAGCATATTAGGTGATGTGCATCTCTGTAATGAGAAGGGGTGTGGTCTAATGACATCAACACCCTATATCAGGTGTGCATAATTATTAGGCAACTTCCTTTCCTTTGGCAAAATGGGTCAAAAGAAGGACTTGACAGGCTCAGAAAAGTCAAAAATAGTGAGATATATTTCAGAGGGATGC
Organism: Pseudorasbora parva; assembly: GCF_024679245.1. Classification (NCBI taxonomy): domain Eukaryota; kingdom Metazoa; phylum Chordata; class Actinopteri; order Cypriniformes; family Gobionidae; genus Pseudorasbora; species Pseudorasbora parva. Next base: position 36,821,014 of record NC_090189.1, read on the forward strand.
AGCAGTCTTAAAATAGCCAAGCTTCTGAAGCGTGATCATCGAACAATCAAGCGTTTCATTCAAAATAGTCAACAGGGTCGCAAGAAGCGTGTGGAAAAACCAAGGCGCAAAATAACTGCCCGTGAACTGAGAAAAGTCAAGCGTGCAGCTGCCAAGATGTCACTTGCCACCAGTTTGGCCATATTTCAGAGCTGCAACATCACTGGAGTGCCCAAAAGCCAAAGGTGTGCAATACTCAGAGACATGGCCAAGGAAGGAAAGGCAGAAAGTCGACCATCACTGAACAAGACACACAAGCTGAAACGTCAAGACTGGGCCAGATGGATGGGCCCGTGGCTGGATTGGTAAAGGGCAGAGAGCTCCAGTCCGACTCAGACGCCAGCAAGGTGGAGGTGGAGTACTGGTTTGGGCTGGTATCATCAAAGATGAGCTTGTGGGGCCTTTTCGGGTTGAGGATGGAGTCAAGCTCAACTCCCAGTCCTACTGCCAGTTTCTGGAAGACACCTTCTTCAAGCAGTGGTACAGGAAGAAGTCTGCATCCTTCAAGAAAAACATGATTTTCATGCAGGACAATGCTCCATCACACGCGTCCAAGTACTCCACAGTGTGGCTGGCAAGAAAGGGTATAAAAGAAGAAAATCTAATGATATGGCCTCCTTGTTCACCTGATCTGAACCCCATTGAGAATGCCATCATCAAATGTGCGATTTACAAGGAGGGAAAACAGTACACCTCTCTGAACAGTGTCTGGGAGGCTGTGGTTGCTGCTGCACGCAATGTTGATGGTGAACAGATCAGAACACTGACAGAATCCATGGATGGCAGGCTTTTGAGTGTCCTTGCAAAGAAAGGTGGCTATATTGGTCACTGATTTGTTTTTGTTTGGTTTTTGAATGTCAGAAATGTATATTTGTGAATGTTGAGATGTTATATTGGTTTCACTGGTAAAAATAAATAATTGAAATGGGTATAAATTTGTTTTTTGTTAAGTTGCCTAATAATTATGCACAGTAATAGTCAGTTGCACACACAGATATCCCCCTAAAATAGCTAAAACTAAAACTTCCAAAAATATTCAGCTTTGATATTAATGAGTTTGTGTTCATTGAGAACTTGGTTGTTGTTCAATAATAAAATGAATCCTCAAAAATACAACTTGCCTAATAATTCTGCACTCGCTGTATTTACAGTTTCATCAATTATTATTCCAATGAAGTCACTGAAGTCACACAACACAGAGTTGCTGTGGCAATAAATGCCATCAGTAGTGACAAAATCTGGAGCCTTGAGAGCTTGCAGTAGCTCAGTCTGTGCTACAAAATGGTTAGATTCCTTAGAATGGTTAGACATTGTGTTTTGCCATGTGGAATACAATTTTGAGCTGAGAGCATAGTTTTTTTCTTCGAAGTTTCCAAGGCCTTGTCACAGTGGCCTTTCATCGCAACCTGCTGTGGCATTAAATTGTGCGCGGCAACATGGTCATTGCTCTGACTATGTTCAATGAGAGCAGACATTCTCAAATTATTTGACCCTCTTGTGAATCCGTTGCGTCGTCCTGCCTTTTCGCAGCGCGAACAGAAATTTTTTTTGTTACCATCAACTACCTCACATCTTAGCCATGGGAACTTGTCACTCCATTTTGACCAATATGCCCAACACTTCGGCTTTTTCTCCGGTGGTGGCGGAGCTGTCTGGCTCTGGACATCTGAGGCTTCAGGCGTTCCTGATTCAGTATCCTCCTTCGTGTCTGGGCTTTGAAAAAACTTTTAAGGCTAGTCTGCCTGGGCCTGGCCATATTTGAAACGTCTCTCTATAGTTCGTGGTTTAGATCTATATTATAGTCGTTAGGCGTGCGCTTTATTTGAAATGCAACATGCGATGTTGTTGAAAGACTTTCAAATGGTCAATTCAGATTGTGTTAGGGGGTCGGGGCCAGGATTATTAGGCAGTTTTAATCTGACAATTTGACCGAAAAGACCGAAAAACAGCAGGATTTCAAACCAAAAAAAGTTTTTTTTTTCATAACTAATATTCTTTTCAAACTTGACCTGGACTTCCTGGGCTGGAGTCTTCTACCCTGTAGAGGAAGAAATTCATTATTAATGTAAAAATTTAAAAGCAAGACAGATGGGTTGATAGCATATACAGTACATAAAAGTTTTAAATAAATATTAGTATTTTTTTATATGCTTTCTTGGTAGTTTGTGGCGTAGCATCGCCCTGGGGCTGATATTTTTTTATAGCTTAAATAATAGCTGTAAATTTATTTTCGTAATACAATGTGCACTCCCAAATGTCGGGTATGGCACTTCAAATTAGGCTATTAATAATCTAACGTTATAGTTTCTGCAGCTTGAAGGCAATGAAGTTCAGAAAACTCATGAAATTATTAAAAAATATATAATGTAGCTTAACAGATAGCTGCTACCTCTAGCTGCGTTTTCTCGGCCCGCTTAACTTCAATGTCGGATTCTTCAGGCGGCAACAGCAAGCAAAAGAAAAGAAAAACGAGAGATCAAGAGTCGGCAGGCTTGGCTCACTGCCTCACGCTCAAGTGGTGACAAAAAAAGTGATCACATTATGTGACGTATCTGCAGCAAGAGATCACACACAATTCCAATTTAATTTTTATTTAACAATGCTATCCTTCTATAAACGAATGACATTATCAAATGTTGCCAGACTAGAAAATATATTGAAATCATACAGAAATATATTTGTGGAAATAAAATTATAAAATGCACACACAACATGAGACGAGTTTACTAGGAAGTGTGCTGCTCATTACTATTTTCTCTCTCAGTGCACTCTTAAAGTTGAACAAACAGGGAGTAAACTTTGGAAATAAATGATGTTACCTTTCTGAAGTAAAAATTCAGATTAATGGGGAATCTCGTTGCATTTCCTTGGCTGAAAAAAAAATCTTCCAGAAATTGCTGTGTTAGGGTGTACCGGTGGTGAAGGTGTAAACTCAAATGACGATGAACAGGAATATAAAATCCAGGGTGATTATTTTGGTGCAAAAATCGTGGTTCCCAAGCAAAAATCGTCCGTTACTCCCAACACTGTATATATATATATATATATATATATATATATATATATATATATATATATATACAGTGTTGGGAGTAACGCATTACAAAAGTAATACATTACAGTAACTTATTACTTTTTGCTGTAACGCAGTAGTGTAAGGCATTACTAATCAATTTTCAGTAATATTTTACTCGGTACATTTCCAGTAACGCGTGCGTTACCGCCCCCCCCCCCCCCCCCCAAAAGAAAGAAATACAATAAAACGAAAAAGGAAAAGGAAAAAAAAGGCGTGATACATTAACGCATGAAAAATGCAAGTTATTACCTGTTCGTGGTCATTCAATAGCCGCGTGTGGTGTCCAGGTTAGTAATTAAATACTAAATGACAGCTTCTGATATATTTTTGTATAGCGATTTACTTCATTTTCCTTCAATTCAATACTTCAATTCATCTCCCTCTTGCTGGTGTACTTTTGGATATGGTGTGACATAGTCCAGTGAAGGCGTACGTGTTTATTGCGGATTTTACAGAAGTGCCGCAGGCATGATCTCAGTCTCTGTGCTCGCACTGGCCAGTGGAAAAGTGGCTAAAGAAGGTTTAAAGGCTCTGTCGTTTCAAAGAATAGCACAACGGCGAGCGCGTCGAAGAACGGACGAGAGACAAGGTGCGCGCTGCAGAGCCAAACTATAGGCCTAATGCCTATAAACAACACTTGGGTGAAGATGACGGAATAAGACTACTACACACCGTGACACCGTCGTTTAGAATTTTTATAGTAATACAGTCATTTAGTTCAGTTAGAGAACAGGCCGTTCAAATAAAAACGGAAGCATGAACCGAAAATGTGATCTTGAGCTGACAGATGATCGCGGAAGATTTGGTTTCAAAGTAAAATGTAAAAGCGCCTATTAAAGGGGGTTTGTCATTGTGTTGTGTATTTCATTAAGAATAATAGGCTAATTTTAAACTAAAAATCTGCTTGGCCGCACACAGAGCGCGCATTTACTTACGAGCTGTCATTCACGGTGTGCGCGCACTGGCGCGTTTTCAGTTCATATGGAAGCTTAACTTTTATAGGAATTCATTGAAAGCACTCGCTTTGCCTCCGCGCCCGATATTAATAACCAAGCGGCAGTGCGCATGTTCCTTTCGGTTAAATAGAATAGTGATTTAAAAGCCCAGAATACCGGTGATGTCATCACACTTTGATTAACCGGTGGGAAAATGTCCCCACCGTCTCATCCCTACTGTACATTCGCGAGATGGATGCGTATTGCTTAGTTTATCAGAGATGAGGACAAGAACGTAGGCTAGTCAAATGCAAATGCAGTCAAATACAACCTTTTTCTAAAACCGAAATAACTAGGCTATCTCGCAACTATGTCGCAACAATAAGAAAATAACAAATGCGCATATTGTCATAACTTAGAGTTTACACAGTTCTGTTGTGTCTATGAACAGAAGCTATTCCCAGATATTGCCAGATAATAACTTTACCTCTAAAATAATACTTATAACAGAGTTGGATCGTCATGATTTCTTGCATTGTCTTGAGCATTCACTTTTTTGCCAATTCTCTACTGTTAGCCTGGATAGCCCATGTCATTATGCTTCATCATATCGCCTTCTACTGGATGTAAAATGCTCTCTGTCTACATCTTAGAATGTTAAGAGCTACTTCTGTAGTTATTTTGGTGAAAGTAACTCAAAAGTAATACAGGAGTAATGTAACGCATTACAATTCTGAGACAGTAATATTGTAATGTAATGAATTACTTTTAAATAGCAGTAGTAAGTAATCTATAATATATTACAGTTTGGAAGTAACTTGCACAACACTGTATATATATGTGTTCACGTATGTATTCTGGCTATGCTTTTATCCAGGCCCAGAAATACAGCAGGTACTGCCACACAAAAACTTTTCAAAATGGCTACCAGGAGCCCTTTTATAGCGTTAGGCCCCTCCCACTTAGAACATACCATGTGTAGCAGTTCAAAAGCAAGATAAAACTATACAAATACACATAACACATGGCTTTAACATGCAACATACGAATCACACTATTGATTAAAGTAATTCATTCAAACATTGCAAATAAAAATGCATGGGAAATTCTAGTTTAGTTGATTTCCCCCGTGATGTCACCTGAAAATGGTAGAGACCTTCCTTATAGAGGGAATGCACGTGACGTCATCGTCAGCTGGAGTGACTGATTAGCCTCGCTGAGTGGCAGAAAGACTGAGAGGCAGCATTGGTTTACAGCGCGAATGCAGCGAAAACTCACAAAACCAGGCCCGGCGCCAGAAGGGGAGGCTTGTCCACGGACCGCATAGTCGTCGCCGTTCTGAGCTTGAGACGGACTTGATAATAGCGTGTAATTTTCTCACTCAAACCACTGCCAACTGCTGCAGCTTCTGCTTTTAGAGTGAAACGCTGCACATAACTGCTTGTCTAGGATATGTAATCCTCTGTAATAATTGCATATTATCAGCGAAAAGGAGATAGCAAAAGATCCAGTGTGTATCTATATTTGCACTCGTCAAATGATTACATTTCCAACGTGTTTTCGCCTCGGTGAGTAATGTAGCCAATCACAGACATGTTTGTGGACTTCTACAACGGAATTGGCCAATCACAGGTGTTGAATTTGGAATCACTCACCGCTCGAGAGTTTGTCCAGGCGCTGAGTTCAGTTAAACACGCACAGCAATCCTCTGTAAGTGCAGACATTCATTGTATACCAACGTCACTGCAGAACTTTTTGAGATTGCGTTTATTGAATGAGTGACAGCTTTTAGTGAATATAAATTATATTACCACCACTAAACACTTCAAAACACGGACCCATCCACATATACATGCGAAATTCACTCGAAAAATGTGATGAATGACAGTTATGAACATTCTTGTCGAAATGAGGCTCCTAAAAATGTCAGGAAAACACGATTCCTGGCTGCATATCGTTATCCATGGATCACTGAATCTTTGGTAAGTTGTAAGGATCGTTTGCTCTACTCGTGTTTTCCTCCACTAACTCCAGTCACGCAGCTGCTCTTCTGCCACTCAGCCCCGGCTGAGGGGGCGTGTTACGGCGGGAAATTGACGTCGATTCATTCCCTCTATTGGGCAAAGGGAAGCTTTAAAAATGGTGGCTTCTACTGCACATGGGTTTGGCAATTGAGCAGTGACACCCAATGTAAGTACCACTGTGTTTTATATGTACAAGTTAGTTTGTTAAATGGAAAATAAACTTAATGTTTGTAAACGAGTTTGGTGTGTATTCTTTGAATAGTTGATAATATAACAGCATTATTAGTTGAGACAAAACAACAAACAAACAACAAAATAAAATTATATAACAAACAATTAGAGGGAAACAAATGGCATATGACACCACATATGGTGTACCACAGATCTAGCATAACTGAAAAGTAACCACAGATCTAGCATAACTGATGTTATTTTGGCGGCTTCTAGATTGTGTGTGGGTATATTGGTGTAAACTGTTCATGTGCGTCCATGCACTTCAGCAGTCCTCAAAAATAAAAGTCATAGGTCACAGCCTATCTGTGATATGCTGTATTGTGATTCACAGGAAAAGTAAAATTACTGTAGAATTTACCCGGTGTTGAAAAAAAGACCATGATACTTTGCAGATCTACAGCAACATGTTGTATACAGGTTCTACAGTAAGTATTTGCTCATTTTACAGTATGCTGTGAAAACTGCAGAAATTTGTTATAGTGTGCTTACTAGAGATGCAAACTGTTTGGAACGGTTCAGTCCGATTTGGTGAACTGATTCACTAAAAAGAACCGGTTCAAATGAACGATTTGTTCGCGAACCGGTCATCACTTACGTTCGCACATGATAAATCAAACATTATCCTTCCTGAGTGTGTGTGGAAACAACATGAATGTACATGAATGCTGCGTGAGATCAGTGATCGAGAGTGCGCGCACGTTCTCGGTGCATCAGTGGAATCTCACGCGCTTACTTGTACGACACCACAATTGTGCTCTTCAGAAACGATCGCAGAATACGACAGAACTCGTGTTTTAAAGCAAAGCAAACACTGGAATGAACAATTCCCTAAAAACACGCTGCGAGTCTCCATTCTCTCTGATGTATCAGCCTGGCCTTACATTAGCACTGTTTTGGGGCTGTTTGGATGAATTAGAGTAACGTTACTGGATCACTTAACACTTTCCCAGAATTTAAAGGGGGGGTGAAATGCTGTTTCATGCATACTGAGCTTTTTACACTGTTAAAGACTTGGATTCCCATCCTAAACATAGACAAAGTTTCAAAAACTAATGTTGGACGTTTGATGGAGTATTTCTGTGTTAAAAATACTCCTTCCGGTTTCTCACAAGTTTCGGCGAGTTTTTTTCGAGTATGGGTCTATTTGACGTTAATAAGAGCGGAAGGTCCTTGTATGGGCCGTACGGGCTCTTCTCCCGGTAGGGTGCGCGCGCGCGTGACTAGAGCACACTGTAAACAGTCTCTCAGCTGCAGATCCAGTCGTCCGTGAACGGCGCCGCGCTCCACTTTATTCCTATGGGTGACGTCGAGCGACTTCAACGCCTCAGCACAGCATTCCGGGAAGGCAGCGCTGCATTTGAACCGATTTGAACGCAGAAATGACGGGAAGCTTGACAACATCGTTTCAGTTGCGTCTCAAAATGGATTTACACGCCACTGCTGTCACGGGACTTTACCAAATCATACCAAAGAAGTGTGTTTCTGACGGAGCGGTCCCAGCGATAAAGCTTCGACGGTGAGTTAACTTAAACTGCTTCAAATGTCTCTGCTATTGGCTACCGTCGCATGAGTAAACATCAGTAAACGATACGATCGCGTGCTTCGTCATTCAAATGCGCTAACGGTTACTCCATTGTTGTTCTCTGTATAACGTTACAGTATTCTGACGTGCAAAACCGTTTTGCTTGCTACTTCTAAGGTCTAGTCGCATACAATAGTCCATAAACCGAATCATGTCCTCATACACTGCGAGTAAAGACACAGAAATGTGGAGAGGCCACTAAATACAGTAACTTACATACCACAGAGACGGACGTCCTGCTGTTGCCGTTTCTCCTGTTCAATTTATTTCTCCCTCAGTTTTGATTGTGGATCATTATCTGTATTAGCTGAGATAGATGGGTTTCTCCACGCTTGAGGACGTCATTCTTTAGCTCCGCCCACACGATACGCCTCCAGGCGCTCGGTTTTTTCCGGAAAGACTCGGTACAGCCTATATTTCTTTTATAAATATGATAAAACTAAAGACTTTTCGGAGATATGAAGGATGCAATACTACTCTATAGGTACTCAAGATTGACATGAGATTGACTGAAACTGAGTGTTTCACCCCCCCTTTAATGGCTTCCTCTCACAAAGAGAATCAGGTTAAATAGTTAGAATTGAAATTTCCTCCTACCAGGGTTACAGGTGCAGATGCTCAGTGTGATTGATAAACTCCCGACTTCTATGATCGACTGCGTGATAATTACGTTAATTATAATACAATTATTTTAACGCGTTAACGACTTTGAATTAATCGCATGCGTTAACGTTGACAGCCCTAATATATATTATATATAGTTTAGTTTACTAATTCGATTCATGTGGATATTTAGTTGAAAATGTGTTCATCAAGTTGGTTACATCATGTAATCAATACAGGTTAACGTTACACCGAGCTTAACATGATGTGTACAAAAGAAATGTCATAAAAGATTAATTCTCTACCTAACTTACCTGGGTTATTTTCCTTATCACAGTGCTCAGCTAACTCATTTTCCTCGTCTGAAACTTAGTAATGTTAGTTATATAACCTTATCTAAAGTTAGCGAATCAAGTAACTTAATGAGTGACTGAAATAATTAACAAGCTATTATCAAGTCAAACTTAAACACAGGACAATAATGTATAGCTTTCTGATTTAACTTATCAAAAACAGGGTAGAGCATGGGCTATATAGAATAGTATTGATCCTTCATATCTCCAAAGAGTCTTTAGTTTGATCATATTTATAAGAGATGCACTGTACTGATTCTTTCAGAAAACAGCCAAGCTCATGGAGGCGTGCAGTGGGCGGAGACACACACACACACACACACACTCCCTGGATAACTTTTAATTCACTATATGTTGGTGTGGTTCAAATTATATGCACTTACGCGCCAATTGCCAACAAAGAACAGATTTGATGCAGTTTTACTCACCACCTGCGCTTTTCACTAATGTGACAGATAAGGGAAAAAGGTGCGAGGACTCAAGTGCAGATAAATGAAGATTAGCAAAAAATAAAAGAAACACGAAACAAAACCCACAAGGGGGCAAAACATAAACTAGAAATAACAGAACACAACTAAAACATACCAGAAAGGAATCACGGGGAACACGAGAGACGTAGACATTGCAACAATCTGACAAAGACCAGGAGCTTATAAAAGGGAACAAAATGAGGCAGGGAATGAGGGAACACAGGTGGGAGAAATCAGATAACAAGGGGGGAGGGATCAGACGTGGGCTGCGGCCGAAAACCTAGGCTGCTGACTCGTTGCCTCATCAGACAATGACTTATAAGGCAGCGGTTTGTGCATGAAGGCATCTCATGAAACTAATTTCGGACAGACTTCTAAGGCAGTGTAACAGTTTAAATGAGCTACTGCAAAATAGATAGAGCTTTGGTGATAACTAAACACATATTTAATTACTACAGTAGTGATTTCTCGCTAGAAATGACATCAGAAGTGTAATATGTTGGTAAAAATCGTACATTTACACACAAACTGACCCGAAAATGCAACTTCTGGACACCATCTTTTTTCCCCAGCTCAACTGAACCATGAATGTGATTCCCTATGAATGGGGAAATTTAGACCCAAATATAAAGCACACAGGTTGGTTTCCACTAAACACAAGAGACGGGGGTATAAATACAAAACACTTATTTTGTAATAGTTAAAAATGTAGAAAAACGGCTGACCAGACAGAAATGAAATCGAGAGAATCAAACTTTTCAGGCTGAGGCTTACATGTAGGGCGGCTAGCTGCACAGTGAGTATCTTAGGGCACACCACTCGCCCAAGTATGCTCCACACAAAACACTCACACCACACACACACACAAAGTGAGGGAAATGCAATGGTCACAGCAAAAACACTCTGTGAGAGAAACACCACCACCACAGGGTCAAACAGCTAGCTTCCCTCACTGGAGGCCGACAGCTCCTGAAATAAACAAAAGAAACAAACAACAATTGAGCAACACAATTTCACAATTTGCATTGGATCAAGTTCAAACCATAGATGATGAATATGGACAAGTCGCTGGCCACAATGGTTCAAACGACGGTAGAACCAGTTCGGTTTGAACCAAAAGCTCATGAACCTATCACAATAACAAATCTTGAGAAAACAAGAGCTAAATGAAAATAAAACAAAGCAAAAACAATTAGTTCAAATCAAGTCACAAATTAATCAAGAAGAGAATATTAAAGATTAACAAATACTCAAATCAGTACATTTAAACTGAAAAACACTAAATTAAACCTCCCAAGGTCCAGATATTAAATGTCCTTCCATGGCGTCCCTAGGAAGAACACAGGCCAAGAGGAAAACAAAAACAACACGCTGCAGGCGGCGATTACCAGTAAAAAACACACAGACATACGAATTCATGTTTTTTACTCTCATAGTGACGCTCATAGAAAAACACCCCATTGCTTTAAATTATGGACATGGCATCTGAGGACTAATAATTTTTCTGTTATTTCCTTTTTTTCCAGATTCAAATAGGCTCGTTCTTACGTACTAAAGCATTTTTTTGTATTGTAAATAAAAGATATAGATTGCACTAAATGTTAGCTTGCTTATTTTGCTCAAGATAAGGATTTATTAAGTCCACATGTTATGCAAACAAGAAACTATGTGTAGTGAAGTGCCACTAGTGATATCCATCCTCTCTGGGATTGATTGCTCTTCCCTAGGCTCAGGTAATCAGCGTCTCATTCCCAACAGTATATAACGGTGGCTGTAGTGCTGCCAAGGGTGGCGTCATTGTGTGACCGTCTTTGCGGTGCCCTGGCTTCCTCCGTTGTAGAGCTACCCGCGGTGTGCTGGTAAAGTGCACAACGTGTAGAAGGTTTGCTTTCGCTGTAGCGAGTCTCCGTCTAACAATCAGTGAACGACGCTGATGAAATTGCTGCTTGACTTCATGCTCATCTGTGATCTCATTATCTGTGGCTGCCGGATGAATGACGTGATCTTCACGTGCATGGTAAATTGGCTCACCTGTTTTAAGGGCATTCGAGGACTGCTGCCTGGCTTAGGACAATTATTGCTGCTGTCTTGTCCCTATTTAATGTTTTGTTCCTATTTACTTTAATATTGTTTCGTTAATGTTTTTGTTTGTTTGCTCAGCATGCCCATGTGTGTTTGTCTGCATGTCTGTGTTTTTTTTTTTCTCTTGTTAAGTTTATTTGTTGCTTTAGTTAAGTTCTTTTGTTTGTTGTAATTGAGTTTGTTTGGAATTGTAATTTTGACAATTTTGTTTATTTTACTGGGTTTCTGTCTTGTGGTCATTTTATGTTTCTGCTATACGTATTTGAATTACATTTCTCATTTTATTCCACAATGACAACTTCTCGACCTTCCTGGTGGTTAAGTCGTCATGAGTGATCCTGTTGTTATTTGAGGCATGTGGCATCACTCTAATAATTACTGAACCCCAGGTTGGAGTAGGTTTCTCATTTTGTTGTTCATTTTAGTGTTTTTGTTTTCTTTCTTTTTACCACTGTAACCCTCTTTGGTGTGTCACTGCGCAGGTAGTAGCACGGTAATTTTACCCGGCAGCGCTCCATATATTCTCTCTCAAACCAATGGTTGCAGGTTGAGTGGTTTGTGGTTTTCTCTTGTTACGTTGGATTCATTTTGTTGTCTGTATTATTTCCATTTCCAATTTATGTCTTGAACCGTTTGGAGTTCTTTTGAACTTTTATTTTGTTTGGTAATTTGTGTTCCAGTTGCCGTGGGTCCGGAGCAGGAGGGCTAGTTACTCTTTTGGTGGTGGGTCCTTCTGAGACACAGCATGGTTTACAACCTAAAGTGATTGACCATTGGTTGCAGTGTGTGTGTGTGTGTGTGTGTGAAGTGCTGTGCACGTGTGGGTGTTTCCTGACCATCGTCGACTCTAGCGATGCATGGCACTAGCTCGTCCTGCTTCTGGTAACCACGAGCCCTGTGAGTTATCGTCAGTGTCACTCTTGTGGCGTGTCTGTGCCAGCAGTGATTCGCCTTTTTGGGAACAAGATACAAGTTATTAACTCTAACGATTTTACCTTGGCTTAATAAAGATTTTTGTAACTCCACGTCTCTGAGTCTCTGTCAATGGGGAAATTGAACCTGTGTCCTTATTAGGATATTTCCCTGGTTTAGTGACCAGGGTGGTGTAGTCAGCTGTTTTCTCTTTACTCTTTCTCTTCTCTCTCCTTTTCTGTACTGAACGTCACATATGCTTGACTATGAAACCACATGAGTTGTCATTGCATCCACACAAGTTTCTGATATTCGTTGAAACTATAGTTTCGGGAAACACCTGACTCGTTGAACTATGGTGATAACAACGAAACTTGCGACCATAGTTGGTTAACAACGCTTTCGGGAAACGCACCCCTGGTTGAGGATGTCGTCATACACGGCTATACTTGGAGGAATTTTTTTTTTTTTTTTTTTTTTTCATGTTTAGCATGAGAATCAACTTCAACTCTTTAACAGTGTAAAAGTCATAATGCATGGAAATGGCATTAGACAGAGCTTTCATCAAAAAATATCTTCATTTGTGTTCTGAAGATGAACGAAAGTCTTATGGGTTTGGAATGACATGAGGGTAAGTAATGACATAATTTACATTTTTTGGGGTGAACTAACTCTTTAAGTCAGCCTTACATGTTCTCTTGGACAAGATTGGGATTCATCAATGTGTCTGGGCATTTAGTCAATGCTTGAGTGTTCTTTTTATAGTCTGCACTGAAATGTTTTCGCAGTAAATTGAGGGTTTTCTTTTTTTAATATACTTTAAAATATAATGTATTTCTCTTATGCAAAGCTGAATTTTCAGCATCATTACTCCAGTCTTCAGTGTCACATGATTCTTCAGAAATCATTCTGATATGATGATTTGATGCCCAAGAAACATGTATGATTATTATTAGTGTTAAAGAATAAAAAGTTAAAAAGAATAGCATTTATTCAAATTATGAATCTTTTCTAACAATATAAATCTTTACTATCACTTTCTATGTATTTAACACACCCTTGCTGAATAAAAAGAAAGAAAGAAAATAAACTACTGGCCCCAAACTTTTCAACAGTGGTATATATTGTCACAAAATATTGTTTATTTTTTAAATAAATATAAATCAATCTTTTTTTTCTTTTCTTTTTTTTTTCTTTTTATTCATCCATCCAAGAATCCTGAAAAAGGTATCACAGGTTATAAAAATTATTAAAGGGATACTTCACTGCCTTTTCATATTAAACAATGTTATTCCCTTAACTTAAACAAGTTAATACATAACTCTCTCGTCTCAGTGCTTGCACTTAGGGTGCGTTCACACTTGTAGTTCGGTTCGTTTGGTTAGTTTGGTCCGGACCAAAAAACAAAAACAAACATAATAGTCCTGGTCCGCTTAGCGTTCACACATGGCATTTTTAACAGCGAACCTAAAGTTACCGAACCAAAGGCACGGGGAGACGCTCACAACCTGATTGGTCGGTTTATATGACGTAGGAGCTCGTTTACCGAACATGCAAAACAATGCTGTGTGCGGATTACACGCGCGGGCATTTTATGCGTGTACATATGGCATTATTTTTTACCAGAGAACTCATGAAGAGCTCATGAAATGTTCACAACATTCAAAACAACGCTGTGTGCTGGATTAAACGCGATCATTTTATGCGTGTACATGTGGCATTATTTTTACCCGCTGAGAATTCATGAAGAGCTCATAAAATGTTCAAAACATTCAAAACAGCAGCAGGATTTCCTCCGTTGTGCAGAAAAGAGACGGCCGTTCTGTCGTCTGTACCTGCTAATAATGGGCAACACAGGAACTTTGATGAGAAGAGCCAGGTATGCTTTTTGTGTTTTTTCTAGCATTTTCGAAACATGCTCGTCAGACCAAGTATTGATGAGGCTCTTCCTCGTTGCTCTACGTTTGCCCTCTAACGTTAAAGTTACTCATTTTGGATAACGTACACCGATCTTTCCGCGTCGTCAAATCAGCTGCATTATGCGTGGCATCTTGTGACATTACGTCTGGTTTTTGGTCCGTTTACATGTGTTTGGTCCGTGTTGCGTTCATATATCAATCGAACCGCACCAGAGTTCGTTTGGAAGCGGACCGAGACCCATCTTTTTAGCGGTCTCGGTCCGCTTGTTTGGTGCGCACCAGGGTTTGGATGGCAGCGTTCACATATGTTCAAATGAACCGCACTAAACGAGCAATCGCACCAGGGTTCGTTTTAATCGAACCAAACATGACAAGTGTGAACGCACCCTTAATCTCTCTGACACGCAGTGACGCTCTGATAGCATTTAGCTTAGCTCCCTAAGACCAGTTCATTCATTATTAGGGTTGGGAATCGTGAGAAATTTTTCGGTTCCAGTTCCGGTTCCGATTCCGATTCCGCCTAACGATTCCGGTTCCGATTCCATTAAAATTATTAAACAAATAGTGGTAAAGGAAAAAGGCACAATACGCAACTTTAAACAATCCTTTTTTGTGTTTCATTACTTGCTCTCAAATGAATTTACTGGTTGGCAATGTCAAAAAAAAGTCCTGTACTATACATATATTACAGGATTAATCGAGCCATATGGAATTTATGGAAATTAAAATAAACATGTTCAAATTTACACCTCTGAAATTGTCCTATTACATTTTCTCTCTCTGTTTTAGGGATATTAACCGATGACCGTTTGACCGATGGTTGACCGTATCAACGTTAACTGATCAAAGTTGTCGGTTAAAAAAAATCTCTAAATTAGGCTATTATAGACAGTGGACTAAACACTACTACAGTTAGCCGTCTCATTACAAAATCTTTTTGTGTGAAGTGAAAATATCCCTCGCACTCAATTTTTCATAACTCTCCTGTTTGTACTTAATAAACCAATAAAAACATTTGGGGCGAGGTCATTACAAAGAGGATTACAAACAAGCTCCTCAGTGGCGCGTTGCTTGACTCGCGCTGTGGGGGATTTTAAAAAAGTGACGTGAGGGGAAGGGAGGCAGCAGCGCTAAGACAGTGTGTGTGTGTGTGTGTGTGTGTGTGTGTGTGTGTGTGTGTGTGTGTGTGTGAGAGAGAGAGAGAGAGAGAGAGAGAGAGCGGGAGTGCGGCTCGCAGCTATGCTCCCAGCGCTTCGCACACACATTGCACCAGAACCGTTTTCGGAACCGACACTCAGGAATTTTCCGCGGTTCCGGTATTTTTCAAAAATCAGTATCGGTTCTGCATAAGAACCGGTTCTCGGATCCCAACCCTATTCACTATGGAACCAAACAGAGATCAAGTTAGAAGTACCAAACACCTCCACGTTTCCCCTATTTAAATACAGTTACACGAGTAGTTGAACGATCAAGTATGGTGACAAAATAAAACGTGGTGCGTTTCTAATCGGATTAAAAAGGAGAACTATAATGTATGGCGGAATAGCACTTCTGAGAGTACTTCGGCTCGGCGCAGTAAAAAGTCCCGGCCGAAACATCTTCCCTCACATCTCCCTATTGACAGAAATGAGAGAGTGAGGGGGAGATGTGAGGAAAGATGTTTCGGCCAGGACTTTTACTGCGCCGAGCCGAAGTACTCTCAGAAGTGCTAATCCGCCATACATTATAGTTCTCCTTTTTAATCCGATTAGAAACGCACCACGTTTTATTTTGTCACCATACTTGATCGTTCAACTACTCGTGTAACTGTATTTAAACAGGGAAAAGATGGAGGTGTTTGGTACTTCTAACTTGATCTCTGTTTGGTTCCATAGTGAATGAACTGGGCTTAGTGGGCTAAGCTAAATGCTATCAGATGATCACCGCGCGTCAGAGAGATTAAATGCATGCACTCAGCCGAGAGAGGTATGTATCAACTCGTTTTAGTTAAGGGAATAACATAGTTTAATATGAAAAAGCGGTGAAGTAACCCTTTAAGAAACACAGCAGTTTCCAACATTGATAATATGTCATATTAAAATGATTCCTGAAGAATCATGTGACACTGAAGACTGGAGTAATGATGCTGAAAATTCAGCTTTGATTACAGAAATAAATCATTTTAAAGTATATAAAATAGAAAAACTTATGGATTAATGTTTTTCTGTATTTTGATCAAATACTTTTTAAGTAATACATTTTAAATGCAGGCTTGATGAGCAGGAGACTTATTTCAAAAACAGTAAAAAAATAATAATGTTTCCAAACTTTTGACTGGTACACTGTCAGAAAAAAGCTACATTGTTGTCACTAGGGCAGTACCCTAAGGCACAAAACCGAAAAGGTACTAATATGTACCTTTAAGGTACTAATACGCACTCTTAAAGTACTGATATGTACCATTTAAGATACTAATAGGTACCCTTTAGGGGTGAGTAAGGTACAAAGATGCCACAGAGAGTGTACTGTGTGTTTGGGTGTATAGGTCCTTCTCAAAAAATTAGCATATTGTGATAAAGTTCATTATTTTCCATAATGTAATGATAAAAATTAAACTTTCATATATTTTATATTCATTGCACACCAACTGAAATATTTCAGGTCTTTTATTGTTTTAATACGGATGATTTTGGCATACAGCTCATGAAAACCCAAAATTCCTCAAAAAAATTAGCATTTCATCCGACCAATAAAAGAAAAGTGTTTTTAATACAAAAAAAGTCAACCTTCAAATAATTATGTTCAGTTATGCACTCAATACTTGGTTGAGAATCTTTTTGCAGAAATGACTGCTTCAATGCGGCGTGACATGGAGGCGATCAGCCTGAGGCACTGCTGAGGTGTTATGGAGGCCCAGGATGCTTCGATAGCGGCCTTAAGCTCATCCAGAGTGTTGGGTCTTGCATCTCTCAACTTTCTCTTCACAATATCCCACAGATTCTCTATGGTGTTCAGGTCAGGAGAGTTGGCAGGCCAATTGAGCACAGTAATACCATGGTCAGTAAACCATTTACCAGTGGTTTTGGCACTGTGAGCAGGTGCCAGGTCGTGCTGAAAAACCAAATCTTCATCTCCATAAAGCTTTTCAGCAGATGGAAGCATGAAGTGCTCCAAAATCTCCTGATAGCTAGCTGCATTGACCCTGCCCTTGATAAAACACAGTGGACCAACACCAGCAGCTGACATGGCACCCCAGACCATCACTGACTGTGCTTACTTGACACTGGACTTCAGGCATTTTGACATTTTCTTCTCCCCAGTCTTCCTCCAGACTCTGGCACCTTGATTTCCAAATGACAAGCAAAATTTGCTTTCATCCGAAAAAAGTACTGAACCACTGAACAGTCCAGTGCTGCTTCTCTGTAGCCCAAAGTGGCTTGACCTGGGGAATGCGGCACCTGTAGCCCATTTCCTGCACACGCCTGTGCACAGTGGCTCTGGATGTTTCTACTCCAGACTCAGTCCACTGCTTCCGCAGGTCCCCCAAGGTCTGGAATCGATCCTTCTCCACAATCTTCCTCAGGGTCCAGTCACCTCTTCTCGTTGAGGGTGTCAGTGATGGCCTTCTGGACAGCAGTCAGTTCGGCAGTCTTACCCATGATTGCGGTTTTAAGTAATGAACCAGGCTGGGAGTTTTTAAAAGCCTCAGGAATCTTTTGCAGGTGTTTAGAGTTAATTAGTTGATTCAGATGATTAGGTTAATAGCTCGTTTAGAGAACCTTTTCATGATATGCTAATTTTTTGAGATTGGAATTTTGGGTTTTCATGAGGTGTATGCCAAAATCATCAGTATTAAAACAATAAAAAGCCTGAAATATTTCAGTTGGTGTGCCATGAATCTAAAATATATGAAAGTTTAATTTTTATCATTACATTATGGAAAATAATGAACTTTATCACTATATGCTAATTTTTTTTAGAAGGACCTGTATGTATATATATATATATATATATATATATATATATATATATATATATATATATATATATATATATATATATATATATATATATATAGTGAAATAAAAGTGCAGGATTTAAACAGCAGTCTTTTCTTTACAAATTTTAAATATTTGGTGACATTTTGGGTCTCCATCTCCAATGTATCTAAAGTTGCATTCTTTTCTTCTAGTATAACCGTGGTTGTTTTCGAACTACATGGAGAAGAAACAACTTGTTTTTTTTAATACTGGAAATGAAGAGACATAGACGTTTGCCCATTCTGAAGACTGTCAAAAACCGCTCAAGACAAACTCTCATATACCCATTATACGAAGGCATGTGAGAAGAGGATCCACCATTTTCGGTGACTGTTGGAGAGCATATGGTCAGGCCAGGGGCGTAACTACAGACAGTGCAGGCAGTGCAGCCGCACTGGGGCCTGTGCGGCCGGTAGGGCCCGTGACCAGCCTACATCGCAAGCGGGGCCCTGGCGATGAAGTGTCCCGACAGGATGCGCCAATACCGTGGGTTCGCGGGGGCTCGAGCACCCTCGGGAAAAAAGGCTAAATATTCCCCATTCATTTTAACCAATAATAAAATTGATTGCAGCTTTCAGACACGACTTTCATCTCGTTGTATAGTTAATTTGAGGCCGCTTCTATTGCCTTATTTTAATGACAAATGCGAGGGCATTAACGCGCATTCATATTACGAATCTCTCCGCTCTCTAGCACAAAATCAACGTGCGCTCTCAAATGTGGTCTCACGGCTCTGCTCTTGCCCGCATATTACGTGTGCGTGCTCAAACTGTGTTCTGTGCACTTGTGAATCTATTGCTCTTTCTCTAGAATTGTCTTTGTGGCAAGGGGGGCGTGGTTCAGCGAGGTCTGCAGCGGGAGAGAGAGCCGCGGGACAAGCGGTAAGTGAGTGGGTTGGAAGCAGATTAATAACACCTGTCTCTCGTTCTAGTAATGAGCGCGGAGAGGGTATAAAACATCGGTGGAACCGGAGATCGAGGAGAGAGAGAGCCGGACTGTTGACGCGAACCCCAGAGACTGAGTTAACCGGAAGCCGGAAGTGCCGACCCGGAAGTGATCGTTGTGTTGAGAGAAAAGCACACCATTGAGTGTGCTGATGTGTTTTGAGAATTATAAATAAATACAGAGAGCGTCAACAGTCCAACCGACCCCCGTGTCCTCTTCCTTCCTTCTATTATCGAACTTTGCTACAGTGGTGCCGAAACCCGGGAAGGAAGTAGGACCGCGCCGCCGCCATGACAACACCAACGCCCTCCGCCTCGCCGTTTGCGGACATCATCACCTCTCTCGCGGCCCTCCACCAGGAACAACACCAGTCCATGCTGGACCTGCGGGCGGACCAGGAGCGCCGCTTCGAGGCCATCGTCCGCGGCCAGCAAGAGGACCGCGAGAGGTTCCGGAGCTGGGTAGACCGGGAGGTTCGCACCGAAGCCGCCGGGCTCGCCAGCGCACCGGTCCACGTGCCCCTACACAAGATGGGGCCACAGGACGATCCCGAGGCCTTCATCGACCTCTTTCAGAAGGCAGCGGAGGCCTGCGGGTGGCCCCGGGCACAGTGGCCGGTGCGCCTCATACCACTGCTCACCGGAGAAGCCCAGGCGGCCGCCCAACAACTGCCGGTGGCGAACCTCCTGGATTATGAAGACCTGAAGAGGGCCATCATCCAGCGGGTCGGCCGGACCCCCGAGCAGCATCGTCAGCGGTTCCGCTCGCTGGAGTGGGGTGAGGCCGGCCGACCCTTCGCGATGGCCCACCAGCTCCGGGACGCGTGCCGCAAATGGCTATTGGCCGGTGGAAGCGACGTGGACCACATCGTCGATCTGGTGGTACTGGAGCAGTTTATCGCTCGGCTACCTAAGAAGACCGCCGAGTGGGTCCAGTGCCACCAGCCTACGTCGCTGACGACGGCCATCAACCTGGCGGAGGACCATCTGGTGGCGTGCCCGGGGGTCGGCGAGCCCCTACTAACCTCTCCCTCTCTCTCTCCCCCCTCTGTCTCTCCTTCTCGCCCTGTCCCTCTCCCTAGGTCCCGCCCTCCAGGGCCCCCTCGCATTCCCCCCAGAGGCCGGGGTGGAATGGGCCCAGGGCAGTACGGGAGTTCGAGGGCCCCGCCCAGGGGGGCGGGGCTGCTGGGGTCGGGCGGGGATAACGGTTCCGGTTCCACCCCCCCTCCGCGCTCATATTCCAACCCACTCCCCGCCGCAGGGGCGGCGGGCAGGCCTGGGCTGGCCTGCTGGCGGTGCGGCGACCCGGACCATTTTGTGGACCGATGTCCGATGATGGACATCGGGACAATGATCCGGGTCCCGGACTTCCAGCGGACCACCCCCGATCAAGCAGGAGAGTACCAAATTCCTGTGAGTATCAAGGGGGGTACATATCAGGCCTTGGTGGATTCAGGATGTAACCAAACCTCGATCCATCAAAGCCTGATGCAGCCTGGGGCATTGGGTGCAAGCCGCATGGTTAAGGTGCGGTGTGTGCACGGGGATGTGGTGGAATATCCGGTTGTCCCAGTCACGATACAGTTTAGGGGAGAAAATCATAGTGTTGAGGTGGCGGTTAGTCCCCACCTCCGGCATCCGCTAATTCTGGGAACGAATTGGCCCGCCTTTCCGGCGTTATTGGGGTCGTTATGCGCGGATGCCGCTTGGGAGAACAAGGCTAGGAACGGGGCGGTGCGTGTGCAGGTTGGCGAGACTGATACGGGGCCCTCGGGAACTGCCTCAGAGGAACCGAGCGGGGTCGAGAGACTGATTCTCTCGGACCGCGATGACTTCCCTCTGGAGCAGTCTCAAGACGAGACCCTAAAACATGCTTTCCAGCAGGTCCGCACTATCGACGGTCAGTCCCTTCAACCTGCATTGCCCGTCACGTATCCTTATTTTGCCATAATTAAGGACAGGTTGTATCGAGTGACCCAAGACGCTCAGACAAAAGTGGATACAACCCAGTTGTTAGTGCCAAAGAGCCGCCGGGAAATGCTTTTCCAGGCGGCTCACTCTAACCCAATGGCGGGCCACCTGGGACAGGCGGCCACGCTGAATCGTTTAATGACCCGATTTTTTTGGCCAGGCATTCACGACAATGTGCGCAGGTGGTGCGCGTCTTGTCCTGAATGTCAGTTGGTGAATCCACTGGCCGCCCCAAAAGCGTCATTGCGCCCCCTTCCATTAATGCAGGTCCCCTTCGAGAGAATTGCGATGGACCTCATCGGGCCATTAGAGCGATCCGCACGCGGACATCGTTTTGCGCTAGTTATCGTGGACTACGCAACACGATATCCGGAAGCAGTGGCTCTCCGCAACATCTCTGCGAAGAGTGTTGCGGACGCACTGTTTCGTTTAATCTCCCGAGTGGGGATTCCGAAAGAAATCCTCACTGATCAAGGCACGGCGTTTATGTCACGCACGTTAAGCGAATTGTACGGATTATTGGGCATTAAATCTATTCGGACAAGCGTCTATCACCCACAAACAGACGGCTTGGTCGAACGATTTAATCGCACTCTTAAATCCATGATCCGTAAATTCGTACAGGAAGACGCCAAAAAATGGGATCGGTGGTTAGAACCCCTCTTATTCGCTGTGCGAGAGGTCCCGCAAGCCTCCACGGGGTTTTCCCCCTTCGAGCTTCTCTACGGACGGCAGCCCCGGGGGGTGCTGGACGTCCTACGAGAAACTTGGGAGGAGGGGCCTTCTTTGGCCAAGAACGAAATCCAATATGTGCTGGACTTGCGAACAAAACTCCACACCTTGGGGTGGCTATCTAGGGAGAATTTGTTGCAAGCCCAGGACCGCCAAAGCCGGTCGTATAACAGGGGTACGAGACTACGCAAATTTACACCGGGAGAGAAAGTGCTCGTATTACTCCCTACATCGAGCTCTAAATTAATGTCGAAGTGGCAGGGGCCGTTTGAGGTCGCACGACAGGTTGGAGACCTCGATTATGAAGTGATACGGTCCGATAGGAACGGGGCACGTCAAATATACCACCTCAATCTCCTTAAGAAATGGAATGAGGTGGAATCAGTGTTGTTGGCGACGGTGATCGGGGGAGAGGATGATCTCGGGCCAGAGGCGAGCATCAAAGCACAATCGGTCGCGCTGGCCCCTGGGGGAGATCACCTCTCACCGTCCCAACTCACTGATCTCTCTAAACTAAAGGCGGAGTTCGCCGACGTGTTTTCGCCCCTACCGGGACGTACCAACTTAATTCAGCACCATATCGAGACCGAGCCGGGCGTGGTAGTTCGCAGCCGGCCGTATCGCTTACCTGAACACAAGAAAAAAGTAGTTCAGGAAGAATTAGGGGCAATGCTCGATATGGGAGTAATAGAGTCCAACAGTGACTGGGCGAGCCCGATCGTTTTGGTCCCTAAAACCGACGGCTCAGTCAGGTTCTGTGTGGACTACCGCAAGGTGAACGCAATGTCGAAATTCGACGCGTATCCAAAGTTCTTGGGGCTGGCGGGATATTATAGACGGTTTATACCAAATTATTCGGACCTCACCAGCCCTCTGACTGACCTTACTAGAAAGGGGCTACCAGATACGGTCCAATGGACGGAGCCGTGCCAGCAGGCCTTCACCCGAGTTAAGGCTGCTCTATGTGGCGGGCCGCTTTTACACTCCCCTGACTTTTCTCTCCCTTTTCTGTTGCAGACTGACGCGTCGGACAGGGGGCTGGGCGCAGTCCTGGCCCAGGAGGTGGAGGGGTGGAGGTGCTCGGGGGGGGTGGGGTGTTGGGCTGCAGCCCGGACGGCTCCCCGGCCTGAGTCGGGCGGTGGGGGTATGTGGCAAGGGGGGCGTGGTTCAGCGAGGTCTGCAGCGGGAGAGAGAGCCGCGGGACAAGCGGTAAGTGAGTGGGTTGGAAGCAGATTAATAACACCTGTCTCTCGTTCTAGTAATGAGCGCGGAGAGGGTATAAAACATCGGTGGAACCGGAGATCGAGGAGAGAGAGAGCCGGACTGTTGACGCGAACCCCAGAGACTGAGTTAACCGGAAGCCGGAAGTGCCGACCCGGAAGTGATCGTTGTGTTGAGAGAAAAGCACACCATTGAGTGTGCTGATGTGTTTTGAGAATTATAAATAAATACAGAGAGCGTCAACAGTCCAACCGACCCCCGTGTCCTCTTCCTTCCTTCTATTATCGAACTTTGCTACAGTCTTCTATCCTGGATTTAATGTTGCCAGAAACTTTAGACCACCAAATTTTTCACAATTAATTGATAAAATAAATAACACAGTAGGTAAGCTACCTATATAAATTATACGGACTTCACCTTTGCTTCCTTTGAAATCTGATTTTAGTCAGCCAGTTATCTAGTTATTTTATTGTTTAATAGGCCTAGTTATTTTTGAGTTAAGTGCTTATGATGTGTTTATTTATTTATTTAGTGAACTAGTACTATCAGATCACCAGATCTACTGTGTAGGCACTGGGCACCCACTGGCAGAAACTTAGTCTTGTTTTATTTGTTATATGTAATTTCCACGGCTTTCCAAAAGAGGGGGAAATATTAAGAGATTGGCAGATGAAGAAAGTAAGATGTCAATTTGCCGAAGGCTATCCCTCTCAGTCTCAGCCAGAGACCCAGCAGCGCTAATTCTGTTTTTGTCATTTACTTACTTTACTTCCAAGATAGGCTCTAACACATTTTAAATTAATTTATAACATATGATAAAAGATAAGATATATATATATATATATATATATATATATATATATATATATATATATATATATATATATATATATATGCATGCGTGCGTGCGTGTGTTCAAAACAATACATAAGTAATGACAGAATATAAAAAACAAAACAAAAACTAGGAAAATGTACTAGATCTGCAATGTTGACGGCTGTGGAAACATGTCATCGCAGTCCGTGAAAATGGTCCATTCATAAATCTCTATTTGATCACGTGACAAGACGACAATACTCCGGCGGAAAAATCAAACGGCTTAGCTGAGACTGAAGTGCGAGAGTAGCCATGCCATTCAAACATAAAAGTGGTTCTAAAAAGAGACAGGAGAGAAAAGAACAGAAGGAGTAGACTGCAAAGCTTCCAAAATTAGATTCCTTTGGATTTTTTACCAACACTAACCAGCGCAAGTCTCCCAGCAGCAATATTTGTACTACTACATCATCATCGGTTCAGCATGATTTAACTACAACGCTGCCCTCATGTAGCTCTAGCAGGTAGACAGTCTAGTCATAGGAGCAAGCTAGCTAATGTTGGTGTAAATAATCATAACGTTAAGCTTTTGTGTTAGGTGTAAATTTAAAGAGAAGTGATATGGATATGTATTGTGCAACGTCAGGTTTTGTTGAGGCTAGGATTCTAGTAGACCTAAATAAATTATTATTAATAATTTATAATAGCGCTAATTAACAGCGTTGTAGACAGTGCTTGAAGTGGATGAAATAAAATGCCGGTACTTATGGGCGTCTTAACCATTGTGTGTGTGTGTGTGGGACTGGAACAAGTCCCACCCACTTTTTGCACATGTCTGTTCACCTACCCCAAACCCCTAATTAAACACGTTAGACGCTTTATTTTCACTTTTCTAATATTTTCTCAATTTGTATTGAAACTAAATGCCTTTCCGAGCTGATATGTGATGGGAAAAGGGAGAAGAGCGAGTGTGGCAAAAGGCGGATTCGAACCTCTGATCAATTTGTATCAAAACTTGGGGCGATTTCGCATTCAGCCTGTGAATTTTCCTAAATAATCTGTTATTTTGTTTTGTATTGTGTTGGTTTTATTTACTTTTTAAAATTCATCTCTTTCTTGTCATCTCCAGGTTCTAATTTGTGATAAATACTTTTCTGAAATAAATAGTATGTGATTACAATCATGTCTTTTAGTGGTGACTTGTAACATTTCTGCTATGATAATGTGCAAAAGCAAACAATTCAAAACATATCAGACATCAACAAAAATAATTACAATGAAAATACAGATTTTGAATGTATTACAATTTTTTAAATTGTATTATATTTAAATGTATTCACAAAATAATATATCATACATTTATGATAATTTGAAGCATCAAGAAAAATGAAGTGAGTCATGAATAAAGTCCCTATGGTCCTCTAGTGGATATATGTGGTCATTGCACTTTCTCTATTTAAAGGGGGGGTGAAACACTCAGTTTCAGTCAGTGTCATGTCAATCTTGAGTGCCTATAGAGTAGCATTGCATCCTGCATATCTCCGAAAAGTCTTTATTTTTTTATAATTATATAAGAAAGATGCGCTGTTCCGAGTCTTTCCGAAAAAAGCCGAGCGGGTGGGGGCGTATCGTGTGAGCGGAGCTAAATAATGACGTGTGTGCACCGCTGTTGTGTTGAGTGCGTCGTAAAGCTGTGTCATCCCTAACAGCGGGAAAAAACTTTATTCAAAATAAAAATATGGCTTTTAATCAGATACAGCCATACATCTATGATCCGGAATCAGACCCAGAGGCTGCAGTTGAACAGGAGCAGCAGCAAAAAACGACTAGAGCAGGACGTCTCTATGTGGTACAACTTATACACTAACTATATAATATGCTTAGCGACTTGTGTTATTTACATATTTATACTTGAATAAAATCGTCGTATTTTTGTCTTTGAAGGTGTACATGTGGGAAGAAGTGCAGTTGTGCACGTGTGTGTGTGTGTGTTTACGCGTGGTTTGTGTAGACAATTGTAACGTTAGTAAGCGGACTGGTTTTGCACGGCAGGCTAGTGTTTACATAGAAAGACACGGAACAGTAGCGCATTTGAATGAAGAAGCGCGCTTATTTAGTTCAACATATTTCCCCACTCTTTGTGTATTGTTGTTTGGAGTGCTTTTACAATACACAAACATAAAGTTACACATATAGTGGCCAGATAAACAAATGTACACGCACTACACATCGCATGCTCCATTGATCAATTAACTATACGTGATCATGTTTGGGCTACTTGATGGGCATAGGCAAAAACACAGACATTTGAAGCAGTCTTACTCACCGCCTGCGGTTCTAACGTTGGTACCTTTATCGTTGGGACTGCTCCATCCTTCAGCATTAGGCAATCAGAAAATCCGGCGTCGAACTGGGCCTTGTTTATGAAACAGTCGGCACCGAAATGCAGTGAACAGACATAAACCTTTGCGCAACTCAGTTGCTGATCCGGAAAAGCAAATTACATCCACTGTTGCCTTAACACGGGTTTTTTTGGCAATCTGTACAGGACTGTCTTGGTCTGGCAACCAAAAACGCACTTTTTTGGTGACATTGTTAATTTCTTGAAGTCACATCACCTGTGCAGCGCAGCCTACGAGCCAGCGCTTTGATGGGCGTAGCCTGTTGCTTTCACACTCTCCCTCTCTCTCTCACGCTCTTCCGGTAGAATTGTCCGTACGGCCCATACAAGGAAATTCCGAAACTTTAACGTCAAGGGGACCCATGATCGAAAAAAAATTGCCGAACCTTATGACTAACCGGAAGTAGTATTTTTGACAAAGAAATACTCCCATCAAATGTCCAACTTAACTTTTGAAACTTTATCTATGTTTAGTATGGGATTCCAAGTCTTTAACAGTGTAAAAAGATCAGTATGCATGAAACAGCATTTCACCCCCCCTTTAACTATATTTCCTAAAGTTTCGCTACAAACCTGTAGATGGCAGTATTATAATTACGTATTATAAAAAATTATATTTCTTTATGCAATCGCCCTGTAAATGTTTGGGGTCTATGTTCAGTTCGTACACCTTATAAAAGCTCAGGACGTGAAGTTTATATAATTAATTAATTGTCTGCCTCTATAATAATAATATTAATAATAATAATAATAATTTGTGACATTTATATAGCACTTTTTTTGAGTCCTCAAAGCGCTTTAGGGAGAAGGACATGATTACAAGGAAGGTTTGAAGGGGGAATCTCCTCAACCACCACCAATGTGCAGCATCACCTAGATGATGTGACGGCAGCCATATTGAGCCAGAACACTCACCACACACCAGCTGATTGGTGGAGAGGAGACGGAGTGATTAAGCCAATCAGAAGAGGGGGTGACAAGGCCATGATAGACAGGGGTCAATGGGCAAATTTGGCCAGGACGCCAGGGTTACACCCCTACTCTTTTTCTAAAGGACATCCTGGGATTTTTTATGACCACAGAGTCAGGAACTCGGTTTAATGTCTCATCCGAAGGATGGTGCTTGTAACAGTATAGTGTCTCCATAACTGGTGTTAGGACCAACACAGACCACAGGGTGAGCGCCCCCTGCAGGCCTCACTAACACCTCTACAAGCAGAAGCCTATTTTTCCCAGTTGGTCTCCCATCCAGGTACTGACCAGGCTCAACCCTGCAAAGCTTCAGTGTGAAACCAGTCTTGGGCTACAGGGTGATATGTTTCGGTGTGGGCGCTCAACATGTTAGAAGTGCCAGTACTGCGTACCGGTGCATAGTGACCCACTTCAAGCACTGGTTGTAGATGTTGCCTATTTCTAGCCTTAGATAATAAATGTATTGATATTTTCATTTTCAGTTTCAAGCTGTGCCAGACAGATACAGAGCAACAGGGCAAAGAGTCAGAACCAGGCAGTTCAGGTGTAATACCTGAGAGGACAGAAGCCAGGACTAGTGGTGATACGGACCAAGTTAAGGTGACGGCAGTTAGTGACAGCGAGACAGAAATTGAGCAGGAGCACCAGCCACAACCACGTCTGCTTTACCCCACAGATAGGGGACATTTTGATGAAAACATCCTAGATCCTACAATAAAACGTTACATAATTACTACAGGATTGTGTAGACCCATAGGTCCTTTCCCCATAAATCAGCAGAACAGTTGTTTTTCAGAGGTGTTTTATTACAAAAAAAAACAAAAGCCGGCATTAAACTGCCGCGCAGCTGGCTTTGCTATTTCCCCAGATTGGACTGTGCATACTGTGAACCGTGCTGGCTATTTGGAGACCGCAGTTCACCCCACTACACTAATGCAAGGGTGAAGGGAGTCAAAGCATTTGACTGAAAAAATCGAACTACATGAGTCCTCTCAGTTTCATGTTCAAGCCTGTGTGGTGCATGAACAGTGGAAACTTAAAGGTACCATTGATGTGCAGTTGGAGAGGGACATGCGTGATGCGGCACTTTTTTGGAGACAAGTGCTGGAACGCATTGTGAATGTGATGCTCACACTGGCTTCGTGCAACCTAGCGTTCCGGGGACACAGAGACATTTTGGGACAGCCAAACAGTGCAAATTTCCTTGCCATTATTGAGCTGCTGGCAAACTATAATCCTGTGCTACAAGAGCTGATCAAACGGCCCAAAGGGTCAATTAAATACCTCAGCCCCTCCATCCAAAATGAGCTCATTTATATTTTGTCACAGCGTGTTCAGCAGGAGATTACGGCTGAAATCAACCAAGCACCATTTTTTTCAATTATTATGGACACCACACAAGACCTGTCCAAGCGAGAGCAACTTAGTCAAGTGTACAGATATGTCACCATAGTGAGGAACCCAATGGACATAGCAATCGACATCAAAATAACAACAAATGGCTTTGATATTTCTATATGTCGTGGGCAGGGATACGACGGAGCAGCCAATATGAGTGGCGTCTATGCAGGAGTGCAGGCCAGGATCAGGGAAAAAGAGCCACTTGCAACGTGTGTACACTGTGCGGCACACAACCTGAACCTAGTGAATGATGCTGTAAAAAATATTCCAGAAGTTGCACAGTTCTATGACACCATTGAACATTTGTATGTGTTTTTTGGCCACAGTATTAAAAGGTGGGCCATGCTCACTGGCATCAACTCCACAGAGCCTTCAGCTCACTCAGGTGTAACTCTGAGTATGCGACTAACTCGCGACTATGTCCCGCCCGCTGGTCCTCTAGATATGAATACATTTTTGCTATACGGTACAGATATGTGGATGTAATGAAAGCACTGACAAAAATATCTCTGACAAGTGACAAGAAGGATGAGTGTGTTGAAGCAGCAGGAATAAAGAAAAAAATGGAGAAATTCACTTTCATTTTTCTAGTGGTTCTGCAGACTAAAATTTTGGAGAATGTGAACGCTGTATCTTCTATGCTTCAAGCTACAAACGCTGACATACAGAAAGCCGTGACATTGCTGGACAACGCCATTCAGAACATGTCTGAGTATCGTGGTGCTTTTGACCAGGCAAAGCTTACAGCACAGACGCTCGCAGAAAAATGGGGATCTCAGACAACTTTCGAAAATATGAGAGTCAGAAGAATGAAACGTCATTATGATGAATTGTGTGAAGATGAGCGCCTGTCCAACGCAGAACGTTATTTCAGAGTCAACATTTTTAACTCTAATTTGGACATAATAATCAACCAGCTTTCTCAAAGGTTCAAGAGTACCGTATGCGAGCAACCTCTGACATGTTTGAGGCCCTACAGCCCTTGACTCCTGAGCTCGCAGGTGATGACGAGCTGTATGTCAAGGCAAAACGTCTGTCTGACCACTACAACAGGGACATAAGATTTATATTTCCTGCACAACTACTGTCATTCAGGGCCTGTTTTAAAGCAGAAATTGCTCAGCAGTCCTCAATCCACCAACTTGCCAAGATGTTGATTGTTGATCATCACTCCATAACTTCCTCCTATGGTGAACTATACACTGCCCTGCTATTATTTTTGACATTACCTGTGTCAGTGGCAGCAGCCGAGCGCTCCTTCTCCAAATTAAAACTGATAAAGACTTATCTGAGGAGCAGCATGAGTCAGGAGAGGTTGAATGGGCTGACTATATTATCAATTGAGCGCATCAGAGCTTGTGAAATGGACATAAAGGACATTGTTGATGATTTTGCTCAGGGAAAGGCTCGTCGGATGCAACTCAAATAGGTGACAGTACAGTACAGATGCTTTTTTAAAGGACTTGGCGTATCTTATTAGCTGCCATGCCCCCATTTAAAAAGCTGTTCTTGTTTTAGGGCTGTTTCATTGTGTATATGTGTGTATGATTTTAAATTGTGTGTGTTTAAGTTTATTTAACACATAAAGTAATACACAGCTGTACAAATTTCCTGTCAGGGATGACACAATAAAGTTACTTATAAAGCTAGCCAGATTTTGGGACATCATTTGGGACTTATTTGGTGTTGATAAGTTTTTTCTGACCTCTTTTGTCTCATTTAGTCTCTTGCCTCTCTTAGAGGAATGCAGTTGCTGCGTTTCCTGGGGTTACTGTGTTAAAAATACCAAAAAGGTTGCGGTAATTTTAAAACCATAGTGCTGATTTGGTACATCTGGCTTCTACGGCCAAGTGCAAAGAGCACAGCCACTGTAGCGTGTGTTGGAGAGAGGTGTACGCAAAGAGAACTGTTCAACTAAATATAAGAAACTGATAAGTGTTGGTCTAAATTATGTACGTTAGGCACACAAATTTGCATATATTCCCTTCTAGAACGCAGTGTGTGTGTGTGTGTGTGTGTGTGTGTGTGTGTGTGTGTGTGTGTGTGTGTGTGTGTGTGTGTGTGTGTGTGTTTGTATGTGCTTCATAAATGTGCAGACCAGGGGGCCCGTCGTAATAACCTGCACTGGGGCCCATCATTACTAAGTTACGCCACTGGGTCAGGCTCTTCCTAGACATGGATACAGGCATTTTCCTGTCAATCATTCAGAAAACTTTGTTGATCCAAACACTGGTTGTCATACACAGCACATAGGGAGTATGGGAGTATGGGTCCATAGGAGTATGGGTCGGAGTATGGGTATGATCAGATACTGTAGGAAATGGGTCGGAGTATGGGTATGATCAGATACTGTAGGAAATGGGTCGGAGTATGGGTATGATCAGATACTGTAGGAAATGGGTCGGAGTATGGGTATGATCAGATACTGTTGGAAATGTATTCCACAATGGTTGACCAAACAACTTGTTCAGTCATTAGTACTTTCCCAGTTGGATTATGCATCTGTTGTTTGGTCAAACACAAATGAAACTAATTTATATAGATTACAGATCGCTCAGAATAAAGCAGCACGAATAGTTCTGGGCTGCCCATACGGCGCATTCACACGGGGCGTAGGCGTTACGCCGCATTCACACGGGGCGTAGGCGTTAACGCTTGACGGAGGGCGTGGCTGAAGCTGGGTGCTGACGCGATCGTCATAGTGACAACAGCCAATCACATTAACTTGCCGCTTGGACCAAAACACAACACAAAAAAGCGCCTTTTTTGGTTGTATGTGCGAGTGCGATTGCCCGTGTAGTTGTTGTCAGCGCACTGCACAGGTGCACGAAGCTGTTAAGTACATTAAATCCTGAAAAAGCGCCGACAGCGGGAAGAATATCACGTAGTGGTCCAGGAGCTGCGTCTGGATTTTTAACGGTCTATGGTCTGGATGGTTCACGGAGCAGTAATGAACGCAATTGGCTAGCGTCTGCTGTAGGATATTTGCATACGGCGATCTGATTGGATGACGCCTGCGCTGGCGCTTGAAAAGTTGAGAATTCTTCAACTTCTGCCGCTTGCAACGCGAGTGAAGCGTTAACTTCATGGGAAAGCGGGAAAAAAATGGGAAGCGTTAACGCCTACGCTCCGTGTGAATGCGGCGTTAACGCTTCCCATTTACTTTGAATGGGTGACATCATCCGTTGCCGAACTGAATTGTGGGTTCCGTCGCGGCGCTTCACTCGCGTTGCAAGCGGCAGAAGTTGAAGAATTCTCAACTTTTCAAGCGCCAGCGCAGGCGTCATCCAATCAGATCACCGTATGCAAATATCCTACAGCAGACGC
The DNA here is from genome assembly GCF_024679245.1 of Pseudorasbora parva. Classification (NCBI taxonomy): domain Eukaryota; kingdom Metazoa; phylum Chordata; class Actinopteri; order Cypriniformes; family Gobionidae; genus Pseudorasbora; species Pseudorasbora parva. Next base: position 36,853,044 of record NC_090189.1, read on the forward strand.
TAGCCAATTGCGTTCATTACTGCTCCGTGAACCATCCAGACCATAGACCGTTAAAAATCCAGACGCAGCTCCTGGACCACTACGTGATATTCTTCCCGCTGTCGGCGCTTTTTCAGGATTTAATGTACTTAACAGCTTCGTGCACCTGTGCAGTGCGCTGACAACAACTACACGGGCAATCGCACTCGCACATACAACCAAAAAAGGCGCTTTTTTGTGTTGTGTTTTGGTCCAAGCGGCAAGTTAATGTGATTGGCTGTTGTCACTATGACGATCGCGTCAGCACCCAGCTTCAGCCACGCCCTCCGTCAAGCGTTAACGCCTACGCCCCGTGTGAATGCGGCGATACAGAACCAATGTTATGATAATGCATAATGAGTTGGCCTGGTTAACTGTTAAAAGTAGACTTAAGTATTATTTACTAACATTCATTAGAAATGTCATTACAACCCAAATTTCTGAAATAATTTACAACAAAAATATTTTTTTTTATAGATACTCATAATTATGGAACATGACAAAGCATTAACACAAAAAGTTTGCTGCCTATTTGCAGAACTAATAAAATGCAGCGCACTCTTGTGTATCGAGCCATGGTTGCATGAAATTCATTACCCGTATTTTTGTTGTTCGAAAATAATAAAAAGCTATTTCAAAAAAAGTTTAAGATTTTCCTTTGGATAATGAGCGGCGGTTATTGGTCGGGAAAATTCACAGAATTGAGCAGAAGATACATCGGTAACACCCACAACTAAGCAGCATGTGTGTCTGAAAATGTTTTAATTGTCAAAATAAAGATACAAATATAGTTAAATGAATATGTATAGGCTACATATGATGAAAAACATGTTGAATAAAATGCTTTAATGAAGCAGAAAATCAGACCATCCTCTACGAAACGAACATGAACTGCGATTGAATGTCACTAATGTAATTTTCTTTTTTGATCGCTTGGCTCTTGAGCACCAGAATCATATGGACAACACACCACTCACGTCATGTCAAGTTTCTATAGATGTGCTGATTTTAACTCATCATGGTAATTTACTGTGTCAGTTGGAATATATATGTCTGATATAATAGCCTACCGAATGCAGTCATGTCAGTTTTCTTACTTGCTGTTTTTTCCTGGTTGCCAGGTGAACATACAATCAGTTCTGCATTTTGACTTTGAACTAAAGAGTTTGAACTTTGGTTTTTATTACAAAAATAGTTAAATTTCCAGTTTTCCACCACTTGGGGGCGTTTATTGACTACATCAATAAACCCCGCCCTTCAAGCCTGATTGACAGTTGACTGTGTTAGACATCGGAAATGCAAACGCAAAAGGGATTGTGATTCCATTTGAATTTTGTGCAGGTTGTTGCAGGAAAGGGAATAAAAACATCATCAAAGTAGTCCATATGTGACATCAGTTAATTAGAATCTCTTGAAGCATCAAATGGTCATGAATCAGCGTAATGATTCATGATTAGGCTTGCGTGGCAAACTGCTGTAATCACGTGACATTGGCGATCCGAATCATGAATCAATACGCTGATTCATGACCGTTTGAATCTTTATTTGAGGTTTGAAAACAAACGCGGAAGAGAAGACAATGCTGAATAAAGTCGTAGTTTTTGCTATTTTTGGACCAAAATGTATTTTCGATGCTTTAAAAGATTATAAAACCAACTGAAGTCACATATTGACTACTTTGATGATGTTTTTATTCCCTTTCTTAACATAGTGTGCATACACTTGCATACGCTCTCGGACTAAATATAAAATATCTTAACTAAATAAATCTTAAACTGTGTTATGAAGATGAACGAAGGACTTACGGGTGTGGAACGACATTAGGGTGAGTCATTAATGACCTAAATTTCATTTTTGGGTGAACTAACCCACTATCGGATATCGGATATACTATTGGGGAGAGGACGCTGGCGTTGTCTGTTCGCCGCTTCTCCACCCACAAATCATGTTAATGTACTATTAGATTTAGATTTTATTTTATTTTCTTATGTTTGTGACTAGTCTAACAGTCAGAGCTACAATTGGGGCTGTTGCTGATTGCTGGCAGCCACTGAGAGGACGTTGTTCGTCGTTTCGCTGTTTTCCACCGCTTCTCTGATGCTTATGTTTGAATTGCTGCTGTTGGTTCTGGTTTGGAGGACATTTGATGTTTCTAGCCGCGACTGCTCACTGGTGGTCTCCCTTGGGCTTAAGCTGCATGGTGGCTGAAGTTTGCACCGGGCTAGCGTCATCTGGGCCATCGTAATCGGCGTCCGGCATGATGTTGGGATGTTCCGCTTCTCGGCTGCGCCGCTGTTCCGTCCTGCATTGCGGCCGTGGAGCGGCTTGGACTTCTGCGCCGACCCCGGTGTGTCCACAGAAGTGCCCGGAAAAATGTTCTGCCTCCTGCATGGTGCTGCGGCGATCCCCATCGTTTGAATCGTCATGAAGACCCATCATCTGGTCTTCAGCTGTCGTGCCTCGGCGATGTCATCAGGACTGCCGCTGGGAGAAATTTAAAACATGGAGTGGACCACAGTGTGCTGCGGAGCTAACAGAGACTTCCACCATCAGCTGTTTTCTGTTCACCATCAGCTCTGTTTCTGTTCACCATCAGCTCTGTTTCTGTTCACCATCAGCTCTTTCTGTTCTGTTTTCTGTGTTGGTTGATTGTTTGTAGTATTCTATATTTTAACTTGTTATTCTTTTTTTTTTTTTTTTTTTCCCTTTGTTGCACTTTGAGATTCTTCGGAATGAAAAGTGCATTATAAATAAAATCTATTATTATTATTATTATTATCAAAATCTAGTTTCTTCTTTAAAAATGCTGTAAGTATAATCTGAGTTTCATTTGTCATTCTTGTGAAAATTTCAATGTTGTAAAATAAACAAGTAGGCCTACAATAAATACTATAGATAAATAAGAAAAAGGGTTAAATAGTTGTGGTTCTTGTATTTGTTTAAAAAGTGGTTAAAATGTGTTAGGGTTTTTTGTATAGTTTTTTTTTTTTTGTGTGTGTAGGCTAGTCTTTTACAGAGAAGAGAAGAGAAGAGAAGAGAAGAGAAGAGAAGAGAAGAGAAGAGAAGAGAAGAGAAGAGAAGAGAAGAGAAGAAAAGAGAAATGTAATATAATAAAGATTACAATGGCGTGTTAATTAAAATTAAATAACTAATACACACGAATAATCCATTTTGATTCTATTGTAACCAGTCCCCATGCAGTGTAACTATTACGATTTTTGTTTTCGTGTGCCTGACGCAAGGGGGCGTACGTGGTTTAAAATTCGATTTCACTCAAGCTGATGTCATATTGGCTGGTTGTAATTGACTGAATTTGACACAATGACTTTCTATGCACATGCAACTGTAGAAATTGTTAGGAAACTTAGTTTTCTTTCACGCTGTTTTTCTTTTTATTGTTCATATTGGTACTTGGAACCATTAAACAATAAGCTGAAAATTCAACATATTCGTGTATGACAATTTCAGTTCCATAGGGAAACGAAACAACTCCGATCAGCAAGTGGTAAACACGTATTTCGAAACATCGTCTGCTAATTTTAAAAATCTACCAAGGAGAAGGTTTTGCTCATTAATATTTATCGAACCGTCATGGATAATCCAGTCACATTGCCTATTTAATAATAATGAGCCAGTCCTTCAATAACGTGATTCGCCAGAGAACTGACGCCCGCCTACCGACGCTGTTTGTTTAGCCAATTAATTTGGAGCGTTCCCGTTACGTAATTAATATTCATGAGTTTAGTCTTTACCATAGTAGGAATCACTTGCCGTTCCTCGCTACGTTCTTGTCAGTGATATTAACTACGCAAGTACGCACTCTAAGGGGAAGCTGCAGTGTGCCAGCCCCCTCCTCACACCAATGTTTATGTGCTTTTGTCAGCTGTGTCTTGTCTCTTGCGCAAACTCCGGACTTCGAGCCCGAATCTCAAGCTTTATCTTCAACTATCTCAAGCTTTCTTATCACGTCGTGTCGCTCTACTGACCCACCCCTTTCGGACCTTGAGCAGACCCAACTCGGTCCAGACTAATTTTCCTTTTTTTCCTATCCCCTCCCCCTCTAACTGTGAAACATGACATTAAATTCCAATAAAAACGAACCTGCTGTCATTCTGGAGCGTGTCAACAGCGCGCGAACGGCTCTCTCCGATCTCTATCTGGAACAGCTGCTGCAGAACAAACCCAAGTCTGACAAGGTAAGACGAATCGCTTTAAACAAGAGAATGCGACTCGTTTCCCTTTTCAGCATTTACACTTGACAATCGGATGTCGACCACGTCTATCGATAGTGTTTTATCAGTGTCACAGATTCGTATGTACATAAGGGATGAGGATGTGCTGGTTTAGACTGGTGCAGCCCGGTTTGACATCAGCATCATTGCTGCTCAGAACAACTTTCCTCTTCAGACCATTAGACTGATTTTAGCTGAAATATTCGCAGCATAACTATCCGAAAATGTACAGGACTCACATATACAGGCTTTTAATACATTATTGAATATTATGTTGCATGACGCATCGTGATGTCACGTTGAAAGTGGCTGGGAAGTCACTTTTTTTTAAAGAATCGGTTCGTTCGAACTCTATTAAGCGAAAATAGATTCAGTGATTCTTTTAATGCCATGACGTTTTGTCGTGGTCACGCGGTCCGTTAAATCAGTGCATAGATATTACAAAATCTATTTTAAAATCTATTTAAAAAAAAACATATATATAGTCATGTGTAAGAACATTTGTTTTTGTATAACTTTTATTAATACGCTTGTTTGCTTGTTTGTTTTTGTATAACTTTTATTAATACGCTTGTTTGCTTAAATTGCATGCGAGTAAGTATTTCCAGTACGTTTTGCGTGTTAAATCTTTTCTGTTTAGCTATTAAGGTCTTACTTTTATTCACCGGAGGGAATGGTTTGATGAATTAGTCTGCTTTGTGAACAAATCTTTCAGATCGTTTTAGTGAACCGGTTCACCGATTCATTGAAAAGAAACGATTCATTTTCGCATGACAGCCCGTCGTTTCTCTCTGAAACAAATTATTAGTATGTCGTTTAATGCTAGTGAGGATTGTTTTACTCTGTTTCTGGAAACATTCTTATGCTCTCAGATAATTTAAGACAGTCCACTGTTTCTACTTTTTGCTGATGTCATACTCAAATCACATTTCAAAATTAAATTAGTAGTTTATAGTAATTTATAAGTAATTCATAAACTAATAAAAATAAGTAAAAGGAATTTGTATTGCTTAAATGTTTTTCTTTTATAGCTCAGGACGCCCAATAGAGTTTAGTATGAATGTTGTCTGATTTTTCTTAAGTTGTGGACATAAAATTAGAGTAGGCCTATAAGTTTTAATATTCAATGTAGATATAATACCTCAGATGATTTGAGAGAATTTCGTTAGCGGTGGGTCTGGGGCCTTTTTTCCCCCTGGAGAATAGAGAACTTGGAAACTCCAGTTCCTGATTTAATTGTATTCCTTTCTAGGAGAAACAATAGAGTGATATCTTATTTATCATTCCAATGGGCTGGCAGAGATAATAATCACACCAATAACATTTAGCCTAAAAACAATCATACTTTGACTGTATTGATAATTTAATCAATCATCATAGTAATGTCTCAGATTGAAACGTTAACTCATCATTATCATCATCATCTCTACTCTTTAGGATTGTTTATGAGCTAATGCCGTTAACTGCTTATCCTTTTGTTAACAGCAGTGCTGATGATTGTTCAAAAGAAATTCATCCTGTGAATACGGATGATCAGATTGTGTGTTTTTTTGTTTGTTTTTTTACAACCAAATAAGCTGATTCATTTTCAATACTAGTGGCAGATTTATTTATTTATTTATTTAATTAACAGACAAGAAAGATTTAAAATGGTACATGAACATGAAATTGAAATGAAATAACGATATAGCATTAGTACCTTTTCTTTCTTTTTTGTGTCTTTTTGAGGAAAAAAACATAATGGTCTGACTTTATTGTAGCTTTGTAAAATTACATAAAACCAATATAAAATATTTTAAAACATTGTTATGGAATCAAATTATCACACAATGTAAATTTAGGATAAAACAAATTACATTCCTACACAGAATGGGTTATATTGCCCTTATTTGTGGCTTTTCCTTCTACAGCTTATATAATCTTTTCTTATTTAAACTAAAACAAGCATTTCAGCTTTGTCACAAGCTAGTCTGTTTCTTTTCTCGTCCACCACGTTAAGCCAAGCTGAACAAACATTCACTGTCTCGTGCTTGGTGGAGACAGGTACGCTCAAATAACTTCAGAAAGCGCAGGAAAGCAGCTGCAGTAGACCAAATCTTGTTCTCTTCTTAGTATCTGTGTGTGCTTGTCACATTTAAAATACACATTGTCTTCTTTCAGGTGATGGACTTCCAAATGTCAGATTCAATTTATTGTCAGAATGTCCTCAGAGTAATTATTCTGCGATTAATCTTTTTCTTTGTCCATTTGCAGTCATTTTTACAGCTTGCAATCTAAACAACTATTCACAGACATTATGGGAAAATTATTCCAATGAAGTTTGTGTGCATGGGTGTACTTCCGGAACTAATGGCCAGTCAACTGGTGCATCTTGACCTGGGACATTGTGCATCTCGACCTGGGACATTATGCTATTAAAACATTTCCAGTTTTGAAGGTCTAGTGAAGTAGCAAGGTTAATGATTATTTCCTGAGACAAAATGTTCAAGTCACTGATGATATGACAATAGTACTCATGGTGAGGATAGGATTAGTGACAGAGGCACAATAGATACACTTTATTGCCAAAAGTATTGGGACACCCCTCCAAATCATTGAATTCAGGTGTTTAATCACTTCCATGGCCAAACACTTGTGAAAGAATGGGTCGCTCTCAGGAGCTCAGTGAATTCAAGCGTGGTACTGCGATAGGTTGCCACCTGTGCATTAAGTCCATAGTTAGTGGTATTATAACATACTCAGCCACAAATTTGTAGGCCATGTAAAATCACAGAGCGGGGTCAGCGCATACTGAGGTACACAGTGTATCAATAGTCAATAGCAGAGTCAATAGCTACAGACCTCCAAACTCTTGTATTAGCTTAATAACAGTGTGTCGAGAGCTTCATGGAATGGGTTTCCATGGCCAAACAGCTCATCCAAGCCTTAAATTACCAAATGCAATGCAAAGTGTCTGATGCAGTGGTGTAAAGCACGCCGCCACTGGACTCTAGAGCATTCTGGACTTTGGACTGCATTTTCCCGAGTGTAAAGTTTGGTGGAGGGGGGATTTTGGTGTGGGGTAGGTTTTTCAGAGGTTGGCTTGGCCCTTTGTTCCAGTGAAAGGAACTCTTAATGATTCAACATACCAAGGCATTTTGGACAATTTCATGCTCCCAGCTTTGGGAACAGTTTTAGGTTGCCCCATTCCTATTCCAACATGACTGAGCACAAGTGCGCAAAGCAAGGTCCATAAAGACGTGGATGAGGCGGTTTGGGGTGGAGGAACTTGACTGGCCTGCACCGAGTCCTGACCTCAAACCGATAGAACACTTTTGGGATGAATTAGAGCGGAGACTGCGAGCCAAGAAATCCTTCCCAGAAGAATTGAAGCTATTATTGCAAAGTGTGGGCCAACTCCATAACCCTTTGGATTAAGAATGGGATGTTTCTTAAAGTTAGTGAAAGTTAATGTGCATATGTAAAGGCAGGCGTCCCAAAACTTTTATAACCAATAACTTTTATATAACCATAATAAATCATATTAGTTAGTCTTCTTAGTCCAGTGTGTGTTGTCTAATAGTTTGAGGGGGACCAACTGAAGCTTCTCATGAATGCATGATTATGATTGTTTTCCCCTGTACTTCTTTAAACTGAAATAAACATCTGATGTTTATGTCTTTCTTTGGGCCTCACTAGCAGGAAAATGTTGCACATATCCCTTTGGCCCTGTTTACAGCTCTGCTATCACAAATTGACAAGGAAGACACATTCCTGTTTACATCTGGGGCCAATTTCATAAACATAGCCATTATGTTAAGACTGTGACTTTACTGGTATGACCAACTAGCGATTAGTCAAGGGGCAATCAGTCTTACTTTTAAGACTAATCTTAGCGGTTTATGCAACCGGCCCCTGGTGTTTTAATCCATCTCATTTGTCCAGTTTTGACTGCTTGTCTGTCCTGATTACTTCAAGGGGAGGTCTATGGCCGGGTCCCTCTGTTTTTGTCAAAACACCAGCAGGAAGGTTACATGTCGATGCGCATTAATATTACGTTAGATTTCTGCTGCTTGTGTTGTTTGCAAACAAAGATGCTGCATGTGCATATATGTGCTTTTTCAGATATATTTTCCAATGCAATGGATGAAATAAGCTCACACAACTTTCATATGCTTGCCTTGCAAAACAAGACAACAGAAAAAGACGAGGAGAGCAGCCGCTTTCGTTTATGCAATAATAGTCGCAAGACCTTGCCGAAATCTGGGTTCACGCTATAAGTTAGCACTGGACGTTGGGCTCGGCATGACGTCCATCTACGAGGATCCAATGCTTCCCCTTTTGTGTTTCAGTAAAAAATGAAATGTTTTGCTTTAGCTCTGCAAAGTTTAAAACCCGACCTGACCAGCTCACTTCCCAGCAACCCGTCCCACAATGATTATGTATTATTAGGTCAGTAGACGGAGGGCAGGCAGTCTTTTGTGTCTGTTCAACCACATGAAACACTATGAAAGCAATTCCGTTGTATGCATTTTCAACTACCTCTAAAAGTGGTCAAAAGTGGACTTGGTTAAAACATTTTAGACACTGTTTACACTTGTATTTAGCGTTGTCCACTTGTGATTGGATCAACAAAAATGCATTGTAATTCCAGGTGTGAAAAAGACTTTGATTGTCTTAAAGGGATAGTTCACCCAAAAATGAAAAAATGGATGTTTATCTTATTACCCCAGGGCATCCAATATGTAGTTGTGTTTCTTTAGCTGAACACAAATTAAGATTTTTAACTCCAACCATTGCTCGTATAATGCATGCCAATGGGGTGTATTTCTATTAGAACCAACTATGAGAGTAAAAAACACACTGACATATGAATCCATATTAAAACCTGTGGCTCATGGCGACACATTGATGTCTTAAGACAGCCTTTCTCAAAGTGGGTGCCGCGGCACACTGGGGTGCCCCGTGACTGTGTCAGGGGTGCCGCCAAAAAATTACGTTGGCTAAAAATAAATTATAATAATAATCTGAAATTTCATATATAGAATATATTTGAATTTACATAAATGCATTCTTGTTCTTTTAAACCCTTTCGCACGTACGATCACACATTCACGCATGTGATTAAAACGGTCAGTGCATCACGTTCATTCAAATGTGCTTTCGCGTTGGCTTGCACTGAGCCAGAGACAGGCACGCTCAGAGCTGTCATATATTTTCAGTGTTTTCAGCCACATAATGTTGATTTTAGGTTTCAAACATATACGTACTAAAAAAACAATACATTTAGAGTTTGTAAAATGCACAATGATGAAAAATGAAGAGGCAACAATAATCATTTGCATTATAATTAGTTTTATTCATATCAGATACACATTGTGTAAGTAACTTTAAAGTCTACTCTATTCTTCTACCAGTTCACCTGCCACTTACTTTTATGTATTTTGGGAGAATTCACGTCTTGTAACTTAAATCTAACAGATCCGATTTTCTGAACTGCGCCTGCGGCGGCGATGGCGGTGCCCATCGTGCATACAGCTCAACTAACGCGATCATTATACAGTTGTTTAAACGACAAAACACTGCCACTTGTATATATTTGACAATCGGAATATCAGATATTTCAGGTCATATCTAAAAAATTTGTGAATATTTTGAATAAAAAAGGAAAAACAACATAAAAGCAGATCATCATTCATTCTCTGTTGTTGCTGCGGTGTGTCAGGTGACAAGCAATGACGCGTCACCATGGAAACCATAAAGTGACACATTAATAACGGTCACTTTGAAAAACTCACGCTGGGGGTCAGCCAGAATGTTTTAAATTTACGTGTGAAAGGGTTAAACATATGAGTGGATTATGCTCTGTTCATTACTGTCCTGTCTAAATAAACAGGACATTTGCATTTAAATTTGGGTTATGCAGTGTTTTTAAATTATATTTTAAACTGGGGTGCCTTGAAATTGTATGCACTTTTGAAAGGTGCCCTGACTAAAAAAAGTTTGAGAAAGGCTGTCTTAAGACATGAAACGAAAAACAGTATTTATGTTGTTTTTTACCTCATAGCAGACAAATCTCATCTTGTATTCCCAGTGCCATTTCTTCCATCAGATAAGGTCAAAATCCCAGCGCGATCATAGATATACTGTATATAGAATTCATTTTAGTGCCTGTCGGTTTTAGTGCGGAACGGTGGAATGCAGGCTCTATGTAAACAAATCTATGATAGCGTCGTTATTTTGCTTATTGCGATCAATTTTACCAGAACGGGTCAGACCACTTTCTTGTTTTTTTAGATACATTGGTGTAGCAACAGCCTATAAATCTTTGAATGTAATAGTCACCAAAATCGTATGTTTACAATAAAGCTCCTCTGTGTAATTTTATGTAAAATTTTATATTAAATTTAATTCAAATGTTTTTTTAAAGAACAAGAAAAGATGGAAAAAATAGATTTGTAGGCTGCCTGTCCTGATATTATATGCTTATATGCTTACAAAGCCAATAACATTTTGTTCAGAATACAACATAGATGACATATTAAATGTTTAAACTAAGAAAATGTATAATTTTAATGGAAAAAATAAGTTGAATTTAATTTTCATGGCATCAACACATCTCAAAAAAGTTTGGACAAGGCCATGTTTACCACTGTGTGGCATCCCCTCTTCTTTTTATAACAGTCTGCAAACGTCTGGGGACTGAGGAGACAAGTTGCTCACGTTTAGGAATAGGAATGTTGTCCCATTCTTGTCTAATACAGGCTTCTTGTTGCTCAACTATCTTAGGTCTTCTTTGTCGCATCTTCCTTTTTATGATGCGCCAAATGTTTTTTATGGGTGAAAGATCTGGACTGCAGGCTCGCCATGTCAGTACCCGGATCCTTCTTCTACGCAGCCATGATGTTTTAATTGATGCAGTATGTGGTCTGGCATTGTCATGTTGGAAAATACAAGGTCTTCCCTGAAATAGATAAGGTCTGGATGGGAGCATATGTTGCTCTAGAACTTGGATATACCTTTCAGCACTGATGGTGCCTTTCCAGATGTGTAAGCTGCCCATGCCACACACACTCATGCAATCACATACTATCAGAGATGCAGGCTTCTGAACTGAGCCCTGATAACAACTTGGGTTGTCTCTGTCCTGTTTAGTCCAGATGACATGGCGTCCCTAAAAATTTGGGCATCCAGTACGGTTTTCCGGCCTTGACCCTTACACACAGAGATTGTTTCAGATTCTCTGAATATTTAGAGTATATTTTGCATTGTAGATGATTATAACTTCAAACTCTTTGCAATTTTTCTCTGAGAAACTCCTTTCTGATATTGCTCCACAATTCTTCGCCGCAGCATTGAGGGACTGGGGATCCTGTGCCCATCTTGACTTCTGAGAGACACTGCCACTCTGAGAGGTTCTTTTTATACCCAATCATGCTGCCAATATATCTAGTAAGTTGCAAATTGGTCCTCCAGCTGTTGCTTATATGTACATTTAACATTTTCGGGCCTCTTATTGGTACCTGTCCCAACTTTTTTGGAACGTGTAGCTCTCATCAAAATTAACCAATATTTGACATTTCTATTGTGAATAACACATACGTTTATGAGATTTGTAAGTTGTTGCATTCCTTTTTTATTCACAATTTTTACAGTGCCCCAACAACACTTTTAAGTGGAGCTTTTGACTGGACAAATAAGCTATAGCATATACCACCTAGAAAACATGAATTATTTTTTTTATAGAGAATCATGGAGATTAAAAAACAACGCAGTTTGTTGCAAATCTACCCAGCATTGTTTAACCAACATCTCATCAGAATGCTAAACCTGCACATTAGTATTGCTGACAGGGGTGTCTATTCAGCTCAGATTATGCGCTTATGTGATTGCTGGCAGCATCACCCTCTTAGTCATAGATCTACAATGCCTCACTAGTCAAACTGAAGAAGCACAAGCTTTCTATAAATAGAAGCCATCATTTTCTCTGCAGATAAAAGGGGGGAAATCTGGAGGACAGTCTGGAGCTGCTTGTGTAAAACACAGTGTCCCTGCATTGTGTTTGCTTTAGATAAAAGCAAAATACATGTAGCTTCCCTGTTCACACATGGGTGATTGTAAGTGCTGAGACTCTAGTACATCTATGAAGTAGAGGGGGATATTCCACATGTAAACGGACATAAACAGTGTGTTCAAGTTCAAGTTGGCAAGTTTGCGGCGCTGAACATCAGAAAACACTGCTTCATTTAAAAGTGACTTATGTGTGAGCTGTGTTTTATGCATTGTGACAGTAGGCAATGTTCCTTTTTTGTGCAAAATTTTGCCAAAATGTGAATACCTTTACACTGTATAAATATAGACTACCTGGACCATTTTTTTAAGTTAGTGTTGGTTTAATGAGTTTATGGAAGCTTTATGTGTAAAGTATTCTATATATAAATGCATCTGGTTATAGAGTGGTGTAAGTATGACGCCACTTTGTAGGCCAATCGGCAGTTGGCGTCGCACTGGTTCCCTCGAGAAAAGCCCATATGGATTTTCCCATAAGCTTTTGAATTATTGCTAAAAAAAAACAAGCTCTGTGATCAACAAGAGTTATTTGATACTTACATATTTTGTCCAGCAAGATAATTGTCACAGATGAACACAACTTTTATGAAATATGAAGCCTAAATGCAGTCACCAGAAGTAAAAAGCTAAAGGTAAGCTACACTGTAAACCTTAATAAGTTGGCATAACTCAACAAATTTGAGGTAATCAGTTACTTTTTATAACTTTTTTATGTTGAGAAATTTTAAGTTTAAGTAAGCATAACTTGAAGATTTTTATTTTGTACTTGTACATGAATTGTTCTTAACTTGAAATATTTGAGTAAGCTAATTCATACATTTAAATTAATATTACAATTGAATCTCAATTTAAATATTTTCACATATCTGTTCTCAAACTAAGCTCATGTTCCACTCATCACCATGGTAAACATGGTACAAAAAATAGCTAATAAAACTCTTCTAAACTAACATAAAACATTAAACACTACAAAATATCCCACTTATCTTTAATCTTGCACCAAAAACATTTTATAACACTTAATTTGGCATTTACTCTTCATTTTGAGTGTCATGACAAAGCATGCTGGGAAATAGAAATCCTCAAAACAATGAAACAGTTCAAATTACTTAAAATATGTCAGTTTTGTGACCTCAGAAGAAAAAGAGAATTCTAAATACTCATAAAAGTTAAGTTTTTATTACTCTTTTAATACTCTTTAAGTCTTTAAAAAAAAAAAAATTCCAGAATGTTTGAGTTAGAATAGTTTATAAGAGCACAATTATGAGCATATTGAGAATGTAAAAGCAGTCTGCGCTTACCTGTTCAGCGTGATGACATTTAATGTCCCTGACTGCCTCTGTAGTCCATTTAGCCACTTGTTAGCAACCGCCTTTTCCAAAGCATGTAACATCTTAAAAAATCATGAGTGGCATAATACTGGTGTATTTTATGGTGTAGAATAAAACGTGAAAGTGTCTTAAGCTTGTGTTCACCACCTTATTTCAGCCAATGTAACCAAAATCCCATTCAAAAAGCACATTGACTTCAGGACGATGAAATCGGAAGTGCTAGGATGCTAACTCACTCACGTGTTTTGACCTACAAAGTGATGGCATACCTGCACCACTCTATCTAAAACCATGAATAGCTCTGCAATACTGTACACACTGCAGTGCACTTCACCAGAACAAGTTTGATAGACCTGCAGTGTGCTGACTCTCCAGTCTTAAGCCCTAGGGAACAAAGCATGAAGACTGCATTAAATGAACACAAGCCAAAACAACACTACTGAGTTTTAGTGTCATCTTCCATACCATGTACCAACCTGCCTTAAAGGGTCACTTCATGAATCTTTTGATTGAGATCAAATATGTTTGATTGAGAATATATATATATATATATTAACTTACATGATGGTGCCAGTGCTGAGCAGACAAATGTTATCGTTTCTCCCCATACGCTAATTAGTATTTTGATTTTTAATGTGGCTCGGTCAACTTATCAATTTAAGAGGAATTAAGTGTAGCTACTTTTAGAGAGGTGCAGGTATGTTCAGCAAATATTATAATGTTAACATAAAAATATTTAAAATAACCTAAAAAACACAGAATGAATAAGATCCCATAATAATTTAAAAAAGTTTTACAGTAGTATCAACTAAATAAATTTGTATTATATGATATGATTATTATCATATTTTTATTATAAATATGATGATTAGCTCTAAGATGGACACCCAACTTAATATATGATATTAACCATCTGAATCTTAACCATGTCATGTCAACAAATGTTAGTCAGTGGCTGTTCATTATCATGTTAAATACTTGTACATATTCTGTTATTGAAAAACTACTTTATTACTACTTTGTTACTTTATTTACTTTGAACAAAAATCATAAACAAGACCTTTGTCTCAAAATATATTCAATAATTTTATTGATTCTCATTTGCTACTTAAATCTCCAATAGAAATAAAAATAGATAATATTAGCGCAGAATCAACTTTTTGAAAGCATAATTACAACAACATAAAATAAATTAGCACTAAAGCCTAACAATTGTATTTACAATATGATTGTAAATGGATTGATATTAATTCTCTACATTAAGATGACTCAACCCCCTTATAGTGCCCCCTTTTTTGGTTTGGGCCAGTGCCCCTCAAAATGTCTGTGCCGTGCCCTGCTGCAGTTAGTACAGTATTGCAGAGCTCTTATTTGTTTTAGATTTGTTTGCTTGCTTCAGAATAAAAGACTGGAGTTTCAGGTTATGTTTTGAAGCATGACAGCTGGTTTGAGCTGGTTTATTCTGGTCCTTAGTTGGTCATGAGCTGGTTTAAGCTGGTCCTGAGCTGGAGCTAGTTGCTTAGGACAAGCTTAGACCAGCATAAACCAGCTCAAACCAGCTGCCATGCTTCAAAATATACCTATAACAGCATATGCTGTTTTTTAACAGGGTTTGAAGTGATTATTTACATGATACATGATTTAAAATATTTAGGATCATCTTGGTTATCATTGCTGTTCCTTTTTGTGTTCAGCTTGACTGCTAAACGTCTAAAAACCGAGTGGGGGTTTTCTATGTCTGTTGAGTCAAAGAGAGTTTTTGGGGGCAGCTCACATGACAGTCCTGACACAGTGAAACTCTAAAGTAGGAAGTGTAGCGAGCTGAATAAGGAGATCACGTCGCAGACCACAATTTTGCCATTGGGAATGAGGATGTGTTAGGGCCTGCCACAGATTGTCATCGGCCTCATATGCACTGCAAGTGTACAAATGAAGCAACCACTTAGTATTTCAGTCAGTGGTTGGATATGGAGAGAATATGACCTCTGGCTGCTGTAAACTGCACTTTAGTGTATATAAATATAGCTATGGCTGTAGTTATTCCAACACTGAATTCTACTTGAAGTGTTGATTTCTCAAGACCTGAGTCAACATGTTTCTCAGCATGGACATGCATTAGTAGGTTCTCTTTAGCTGACACATGCATTGACGTTTTATCAGGCAAATCATGGCATGCAACCTTTGCTCAGGATGTTTGGCTGTTTCCTATCAACATGTGACTTCCCTCTAATGACGACAGCTTTGTCAGCGGTTTGAGTTTACGGGAGGCTTTACCATTGGTCTCCAGGTTGGTATTAGTTGGAAGTGAAAGCTCTGTGAGATTTTAAAATAGTGGAAGCATACTTAATTTTAGTGGACTTGGGATCCAGAGTAACTGCTTTAAGGCCCGTTCACTCCTTGATTACTATAACGATGATAAATATATTAATGTACTGTAGTGCACTAATGTGCATGTAGTTATGCTGTTTGCCACTTTAAATGCTTGAGCTTTATAAAGTCTGCTGTATTCTGATTGGCTGTTAATATTTGTATAATTTTTGAGCTAGAAATGTAGTGACGTTTAACCAATGATATAGTTCCTCATTATTACTGTAGTTGTAGTGTTTTTTTTATCTATTATCTATCTATTTTTAGAAAATTGGAAAGATAAAAAAAAAAGTTATTGTTATAGTTGTTTTTAGTTATTGTTATAGTTGTTGTCCTTGGAGTGAACTGACCTTTAAAACAACTTTTTTTGGCCACACAGGAAATCTATCCTACTTTACGTTTATATGTCCGTGTTATGTCCAGCATAGGCTTGGGTGTTCCTTCCTTTTTAATTTGTACTATAGCTTCTGCTTAAATGAAAGCTTGCTAAATTAGTTGGCAATCAAATATGTCTACCCTCCACAATTAGGTGCTAGATCTTATTATAAGTGATTTATCAGGGCTCTTCACTATATTTAAAAACAAATCCATCAAAAATAACTTCCCCACTCTCTTGCAAGGACGTCTCTTCTCTGATGATGTGTTTACTGGCACAAGGGCGGGGCCAAGCTGTCACTCACATGAGATTGACCAGTTGCAAACCACAAACAGCCAACGATCAAGATATTATCATATACGTACATAATAAAGAAAAGACTATTGCAAATTAATCATTTGTATTAATATTATTATTGTTACTTTGAAAGTGCATTCTAGTTACTGTACAATAGTAATATTATGAGTACTGGCGCAATATGGCTGCCGTGCCGAGATTCCCCTCTCCATGTGAAGTGCTTGGAGTGCCTTGAAAAGTGCTATATAAATGTAACAAGTTATTATTAATAATATTAATATATTTCCATCACAATTCCTTCAAAACCAATCTTAAATTTAACTTTTATTTTGATGGGTTGTTGTAGTGAAATGGTGAAATGAAGATATATATATCACGATACTGAATTCACGATACGATATGTATCCCGATATTTTAAGCCAACATAAAAAAGAGGTTTTTATTTATTTATTTATTTATTATTAAAATAATATTATTATTTGTGTATTATTAGGACCAACAAATATTCCCCCATTGCATCATTAAACATTATATTCAACATTATAGTAGTTTAATGTAATAATGTCACTGAAACTCTGTAAACTTTCATTATTTTCCCTCAGGCATTACTCATGCTTCCAATGCAGGCCGCATTCTCTCCTGGTGCTCGTAGTGTCCTGCCTCTCCCACTATTAATGCACTATACAAGAATTAACCATCTAAAATTCTTTGAACAATCATACTACTAAAACTAAATGTGATCTGGTGATTTAACTGATGTTTGCGCTTGGAGGATTGTCACTTTAAACTGATGTTTGCGCTTTCACTTTGAGGCGCGTCATTCCGGCAGCGTGCACACTTCAGATGATCAATGCAATCCATCACAGCTCAAATCGCAAGAAAGCGTGTTAAAGGTGCACTATGCAACTTTCCGTCCACTGGAGGGCGCCTATTCAAAACAAATGTGTAGTTTGATGACGCAGAGTTTGAGCGTAGTATCTTGGGACATGTGGTCTTCACCTCACAGCCGATGGGAAAGAATCAGGATAGGACTCGGGGAGAAATCATTTTCATGGATGCGGTTATTAACATTACTGTAGTGTGAAGCAGAGCAGGACCGAGTGTTGTGGAGCTGAGCACGGCTGCTGGAGAGATTGTTATAAAAACGCACAACTCATGAACACTGGGACTTTTATTATGACGGGACAGGACACATTCGCCGGGCACCCGCACTGATCCGCTCTTCCGGTTGTGATTATGAGATAATGCAACTCTGTTTATCATATTAGATACATTTAAGGGTGTTGAAAATGATGTTATGATGTTACTTTGTGCGTTCACTTTGTTCACACTGCTAAGAGTAAAGCGCTCCTGCCAAATAAACCCCGAAACCGAGGATAGTGTAGATATGACACAATTGACAGACGACTCCCTCAAACGCTATGCAGAAACGTCCTGGGTCCTTAGTTAAAATAGCAAATTTCTCACAATTTACAAATAGTTGAAAACATTTGGGATGCTGTAGGTACTCAACTGAACAAAATATATAACACTGGCCTAGTGGTTTTTGGATATTTTACTGCAAAAATACTACATAGTGCACCTTTAAAATGACCACTCAAACTGTAAATGTTTAGCTTGTCCAAGAATATTAATTCTGAATTATACCTTATAAATAGGCCTACTACAGCAAGTTGTGCCTTGGGTAAACAACTCTATATTGCGAATCATATCGTTTCCATCAACGATACATATCGTTACATTTTTCGTTTGATGATATATCGTTACACCCCTAGTAAGGTGGTTCCTTGAGCTGAATTAAACTGGAAAGGGACACATACTGCATAGCTCATTTTGTCTTGAATGTCGTTCCAAACCTGTATGACTTTTTTTAAGTGGCATACAAAAAAGCTGCTCTTTTCCATACAGGCATTAATTAAAAAAAGTCTGTATGACTCATAAATTACATTCAAAGCCTTCAATATACATCTAATCACTTGAAAAACCTTGGAAGTATCTTTGTTTGTTGTATGCTAAGTACACCACCAGAAAGCAGTGTTTTGTACCCTAAACAGGTTTGACTAGAGTGTCCACAGCAGTGTGCACTGACATTTCTTTTTCAAAAAAACTTGACAAAAAACTTTCAAAAAACATGACAAAACTTGTCTGTTTAAGGGCATTGAGTATTACATTGCACCTGCCTCTGTTCTTAAAGTGTTCAGGCCTATGCTACATTTATGCTGAATTTAATTAAGTGTAAACATATATGAGTAAGCACACGTTTCAAGATTGCCATACAGTACATGTGTGTAAATGATCATACAGTATGTGTGTGTTATGTGTATAAATGGGTTTCTGCAGAGAATCCATTCGATCAGGAAACACTAGAGCACGGATTTGATTTCCTTAATTTAGTCTCCCAGACTTGGGACTCCCTTTTGTCCTGTTATCTCACTTACACTAATGGACCCAGTCATAATACCCTGTTACTTTCACTGTCACTATCCTGTTTCGGCTACAATTACTGACTTAAAGTACTTGTATCATTATCATTGGTTAGACATAAGCATCTTTTGATAGTTGATTATGATCTAAATGTCAACTCAATTTTATTTTAGTAGTTTTAAGAAAACCATGATGTTAATATTTTAACAGCTTAACATCTTCATGCATATAGTTGCATTTAGCAGATGAGAACTGGTTGATAATGTAGATTACAAATTGTGATGATAGATCACAGATGAATACAAATTTTTTTTTTCTTTTGTTAAACAGTTTACAGCCAAAACTTGCATGTTTCAGGGATTTCATTTTTTTACTCTACTGTTTTGCACTAAAACTTCAGGTGTGTCAAGATAAAACTGAATGATTCATGACTTATGACAAGCAAGAATTGTCTCATTCTTGGCTTTCGAAAACAACCTCTTTCAACAAACATGTTAAAGAATGCTAAAAAAAATTGTGCACGGCTGCAGTAATCTAATGTAGTAATCTAATCTAAAACTTAAGATCACTGGGTGAATGGAAGGGGCCAGCTATAATAAATGTTGATGAATTGCTAATTCATTAAGCCATGCTATTATTTTTGCCAAATTATAGCCATAAATGATTAACGTATTAGATATGACTGCTTAACAACGGCCGTTAACTAATGAAGACCGAAAACACTGCTGAGGAAGGCACAGCTGTTCTCAGGCACTGCCATTTTCAGCGCCTCCTGTCAAAATAAGATTCTGGCACGCTGTCAAAATAAAAGTCCCACTTCGAACATATTGGTCAAATAGAAAAACGTAGGGTCTGTCTCAATCAGCTCCCTAGTTCAGTAGTCAGGGTACTGATCAGGAAATAAGTCAATGGGCTGATTCCCTGATCAGTGCCCTAACTACTGAACTAGGGAGCTGATTGAGACGCACCCTTTGCCAGTTGTGACCACCAGGATGAGGCCGAGGCCGGTGAGTAATGGGATGATGAGTGCCAGCTGCGCATCACATCGGTGTCGGATCTCTCACTGAGGAGTAACGGAACATATAATCAGGAGTGACAATAATGAAGGACGGGAGAAAATCCAGTCTTGGTCCCTATTTGTCACACCGATATTTAAATAAATGCCAAATATCGACAGATATATTGGCCTTGGCCTTGGTCCACCACTAAAACGAATAACCAATTTTAATTTCTGATCTTTGTTGATACACAGTAATATGAACAGTAATAATAGAACTGGTTTTAGCATATTAATTTTAGGGCAAGTTCTCATCCTTTGGAAGTGGATTTGATTTCACAGCGCAGTAAACACTGTCTTCTTTACTCGTCAATATCACTCTCCAGTCTCAGCAACAACTACTGAGTTCCCGGGGTCGGGTCAAAGTAGACATTGCTCACTGGCATCCAATATAGACCATAGGCGAGATTTATGCAAATGTATTAAAAACCTACATACGTTTGAGCATTTGAGACTGGAATTACTGATGAAGCGAAAAAGGGCACTTTAATCGGAGTTCGTGGAAGTCAATTGGCACCAATTCTGTTTGGCTACAAACATTCTTCAAAATAGTTTCTTCTTTTGATTTCCACAGTAAGAAAAGAAGTAAAAAATCGTTAAGAAAGTAATTAATTTGGATGAACTATGCCTTTAAATAAAAAGTGTCACATCTTTCCCCGCTGTCCCTCATGTGAAAACTCCATAAAGACAGTGGATTTCACAATGTGGGGAAAAAAACGTACTTCATCAGAATATCTAGCTGACACCAGATTACGCTGGTCATCAAACCTGACATCAGCCAGTCTTCAAACTTCATGTCTTGAAAGCCAAGTTCCAAAGTCCTATCATGTAATACTAGTATTGTAAACTTTGCCCCCGAGCTCGGGCCATTCATGCATCGTCATATCGTCATATCACTGCTTGAAGGGTTGTAAAAGTAAGACATGGCATGTGTATGATTAAAATGACTGACTGCTGCCCCCTAAGTCCAATGCTGTGTCTGTGAAAGCAGATGATTTTACAGATTATTAATAAACTAAACTAAAGGATAATAAACTAAAAATTGTTTTGCCCAAAAATAATGCTTGAGGGTTTACTCTAGTCCTGAAGGATAAATAATTACAGCATGACAGTATTGAAATGAAAGACAACTGTCCAAAAAAGAAAACTTGATACTGAGATTGCAACACTTGTTATGAATTGCATCTGTGCACCAATACATACAATCACGCTTTTGTAAATAAGAGTGTTTGTGTTTATGTACTTAAAAATATTCAAGCCTAAAGCTTGAATCACACTATCCTTTGAGCATGTGAAATTTCTTCTGACACGGCAATAACTGAGATATCATGTCACGCTCTGTGGCCCCTTTTGTAAATTCAACAACAAAAATTTAATAAATACAAGATGTAAAAGCACACAATCTACTCTACTCCACTTTCCTGCAATGCAGTAACGTTTGTGTTCTTCTAATTTAGCTAACACTGTGTTTACACCAGACTTAATCGGTGTGACCCATTATAATCAGTGATGCTGTCTACACTGGATGTGGCACGACATGACAAATCCGGACAGTAAACTGATGCCCCGTTTTATTTCTGATTTTTTTTAAGCTTGCATTTCAGTCTCTTGCATTCACATAGGTATAATTGGTTTTCAATGGAAATAAAGAGATGTCCTTCATCTCTGTGCGGTGTTGTATTTAGCAGGTTTAAGTGTTTCGTTTTTAATAAATGGGTTAATTGAAAATAAAGTCATTCATTTTATCTGACGGAGTAAAAGGAGAAAATATACACCGAGCCTATGTTCTCCTCAGATTGTTTTCTTAGTGTGTGCGCTAGTAAAATCAAGTAAATAATGTTTTCAGAAATATAGTGAATAGAAAACAGAAGCTTCATTATTACACAATATTTTAATTATAAGCATGATCTCAGGCACCATAGGTAGCATCTATTTAGTGAAGAGGAAAAAATAGTACTGTTTACTTTATTATTTTCTCCACTGGAATAAATAATGGTAACACATTAGTATGGAGAACACATTCATTATTGAGGCTATGACTTTAGCCTCAATAAACTCCTAATTTACTACTTATTGATAGTTAGTAATGTAGTTTTTGTAGCGTTTAAGTTTATGTATAGGGTAGAATTAAGGGATGTAGAATATGGTCATGCAGAATAAGGCATTAATATGTGCTTTATAAGTACTAATAAACAGACAATGTCCTATTAATATGCATGCTAATAAGCAACTAGTTAATAGTGAGAATTAAAACCTAAAAGTGTTACCAAATTAATGAATCTCTTTTTAAGTCACATAAAATCGGAACTTCAAAATGTGATTTTCATTTGTGATTTCACTGATCTCAAAGTAATGAACTTGCCATTTTCTGCTTAAAAACAGTCCAGTTTGTTAAAAACCTGACTAACTGGTGTAAAGTATACAGAGAGGATTATAATAATTCAAATGTATGAACAAAAGATTTGCAACTTTATTCTTATGTGAATAAAAATGTATAAAGATTGGAGTGTTGAACCTCTAATGATAAAGTATCGTTTAAAGGGATAGTTCACTTTGAAATTAAATTTTGATATGTTTTAGCTTACCTCATGGGCATCCGAGATGTAGGAGTATTTGTTTCCCCAGTAGTTTCAATTTTGATCATTTTAGGTCAAACCGTTCTTGTCTGTGCCTCACATAATGCAGGTCTATGGTCACCACCTTAAAGAGCATACACAGAGAGAGTCCAAATTAAACAATCCCCCATCATAAGTTCACAGTGATGGCCTAAGACACGAAACAAGTGGTTTGTGTAAGAAAACGAACAGTATTTATATTGTTTTTACCTCCCTGACCGGTTTGACCTAAAATGATCAAAATTGAAACTACTGGGGAAACAAATACTCCTACATCTCGGATGCCCATGAGGTAAGCTAAAACATATCAAAATTTCATTTCAATGTGAACTATCCCTTTAATAAAACATATTAATAACAGAGCACAATATAAGGTACCATTTTTACCTTCTGATGAAGTTTGTTTAGTCATGCTAGTTGAAATCAAGCCCCCTCATCAGACAACATAACCATGCCAACCAGTTCCCATGATTGCAGGATTTAATGAAGTGTAAAGATGTGACCGTTTAATCGTTAACCCAGGACAGATGTCCACAATGACTCCTTAATTCTCCTCCTTCATCATACCACTTTATTTTATGCCTAGACATGATGTATATGTTTGGTTACACTTTATTTTAAGGTGCCCTTGTTGCAGTGTAGTTATACATTTAAGTATTGACTTAAATAAAAGTATAGTAATAAGCATGTATTCACTATTATAGGGTTAGGATTAGGATTACTATTAATTCTATAGTAAGTACATGTAACATTTATTCCTAAAACACTGTAAAAATAGTGTTAACGTATGTTTTTTTGTTTTAGTTTACAGTATAAAACATTTCAGAGATTACTCAAGGATGTCAGTCGTGAATGTTATGTTTCCTTCCTAATATTTGTCACAGATACATGACAAAGATAATCATTTGGATTTCAAAGATTTCTGTAATACAAAGCTTAATGTGCTCCGTGCTTGCATTCCCAGGCCGCCATGCAGACATACGACAGCAAAGGACAGGAAGTCTTCAGCAACGGCAGCGCCGGCCATATTAACGGCAAAGACGCAACCAAGATGAGAGAAGTGGCCTTTGAGAAGAACCCCTCTGAGCCACTGGTATTATATCTTTTATTTTCATGTGTTTCATGTATTTTGTATTTATGAAATCATTTTAACTCATTAAATTACTGAAATATATTTAAAGGTGCTGTATGTAAGTTTTTGACTGTAGTAAAGCATAAAAATACTATAATATGTTTGCAAATGCTACAGTCAGTTATTCTACTTTGAAATGTGTGTTCCATGTCAGAATGTCTGTTTTTGTTTTTGGTCTGTGTGATTCAGCCCACTGCCAGTTTACCCAATAGTTTTTGAACCCCTGGGTTGCCAGTTGACTTCCACAGCGTATAGCTGCCATGGAAGCTAGCAAACCAACTGGGTCAGAGATCACAGATTCTACCCGACCTCAAAAGCCTCAACATGCATTTAAACAATCTCTTTGAACGGGGGTATATGGGAGTATATTAAACGCGATATGAACTCATCACAAATCAATAAATCACCTCATCAACGTACAATGTGTAAGTCTCCTTATCTTCCATTGTCAATTGAGCTCACCCCTGTTGCATGTCCTCAAACTGGCAAATCGAGTGTCAAGTCTGAGGAGGAGAGAGCAAGGCAAACAATATTTTGAATTTGAACTGCAGTACCCATTTCAAACACTAGCTGTCATTCTTACGTACATCACCACTGAAGGTGCACTATGTAATTTTTCCGTCCGCTAGAGGCCGCCTTTTCAAAACAAAGGTGTAGTTTGATGACGCCAAGTTTGAGCTTGGAACATGTGGTCTTTACCTCACAGCCGGTGGGAAAGAATCAGGATAGGACTCGGGCAGAAATCATTTTCATGGATACGATTATTAACGTTACTGTAGTATAAAGCAGAGCAGGAAAGTGTGTTGTGGGAGCTGAGCAAGGCCACTGGAGCAATTGTTAATAAGATGAACAGCACACGCCTCACGAGCAGCGGGACTTTTATTATGCCACAGTCGCCGCCACCATTTCTGTTTTTCCGGTCATGAGTATGAAGTAATGCAGCTGTGTTTATCTTATTAGACACATATGAGTGTTTTAAAAATTATGTTATGATGTTATGATGTTACTCTGTGCGTTCACTCGGCGGCTTCTATGACACTTGTTGACACTAATAAGCATAATAAAGAGAATTTACAAATAGTTGAAAACAAGTCTGCATGATCTACTGACAACACATAAATTAAAGAACACAGACACAGCCGGATCATTTCCATAATGACCAGTGTAAACTTAGCCTGACGTGGTCATACTAGTACTCAATTCTAGACAGAATAGTCTAGAAGCTCTAGAGTCTAGACTAGAGTCTGAAATCGCTTCATTGGGCTGTGATTATGAGGCGTGTTTCAACCGAACCAGGAAAGACCTCAATTAGATAGAGCTACAACCAATCAGAGCAACGAAGCGACGTCAACAGAGCTCAACTGTGTTGCCAAGTCCGCGTTTTTTCCACGGGTTGAAGCGACTATTATGTGATATATAGACCCATGAGTGCGAATTCTAGCAGGCAACTTTCCCAAAATAACACACATTTTACCCCCCAAACGCCATTTTTTCCCCGGAGAACCCCCCGAGAAGCTATTGTTTAGGGCTAGTAGTTGGGGGGTTTTGTTGTAAAAACTTGGCAACCCTGTCTGCACGCACGCTGGAATACACGGTCTTTGCCGGTGTTGTAAAAAAATAACATAATTTAATAATACGCAGAGTACTTACCCAACATGATCATCATTTCTGAGAGAAATTGTGAAGGTGAATGCATATACAAACATGCTCTCCGTTTTGGATTGAACAAATATAATCCAAGCCCCTTTGATGACGTGCATGATTACGTTACTGTTACGTTATGTTACAGTTTCTGTTCGGGGATAATTACTCCTCTATGGTGCGAGGCCAGCCTGAACTGCTCGACCTAAAACATTTGTGGGCGGGGCTAAATTCGGCTGGCATCTAGGCTAGTGTAATCTACCTACAGCAGCACAAATTAGCTTCTGGTTTAAGACATGCTTTTTGTGGGCAATAAATAATGGTGCAAATACCAGTAAATTGACTAGCGCTAACCTTAATAAATCACCTCGCATTGTTCATTTAAATACTCTCCTACCACATTTTCTTCAGAAATATCTGTGCCTATGCTTTTTCATGTATTTAGTAAATCCTGACAGTAGATTTTTAATGCCAAAAGAAGATTTTGCGCTGGTGCAAGCTGTTAGTAAATCTGGCTACATGTCCGCTAAACTTTGAAATAAAAAGCAGTTTTAAAGTCTCTAAACAGCCGAAGTGTAATATTGTGTTCTGTGTCTATGCAGGGTGTAACTCTTAAGCTGAATGAAAAGCAGAGGTGTACAGTGGCGAGAATATTGCATGGAGGGATGATACACAGACAAGGTACAGTGGATTCTTGGTTTGTTGGGGAATAATTATGCAGTTTCAATTAGGGATGTCCTGAACCAGTCTCAAGGATCGGTGTTGGGGCTGATTAAGCTTCTTCTTTTTTTTCAACTGATTGGTATCGGCTATCCTAAGGCAGATCCTTTATTTTATGTCAGCTGTCACGAAGGTGTCGTGCAGTAGGTGGCGGTATGCACCTTCAAGTAAGTTCGCCAAATGTGCTTAAAAGGAAAAGAAGCAGCTCAATTGAACAAATTAGGTCTGCTCCAGGGGATAACACAAACACACATCCGAACGTGTATTACGTGTTATATCTGCATGCACACAAAGACATTCAGAAGCACAGAAACTTGGTATTAACACTGACAAAACTTTAAGGTATTACTAAAATAGCTTTTTTACTTAATCCCTCTATTATTTTTCTCAGCAACAAACGCTGAACAGACACAGGTAATTCACACGTGTAACTCTCATCTCTCGATCTCACTCTCTCTCTCGATAATGAATAAAAAAATGCTATAATTCATTCAACACTTGTGTCAATAAAAAAAGTTACACTTAGGCCCATAGAGGACACAAATGTCCATGTCAAAAAACTGTCTTGGGAGCACAGACTTAAATTTGGTCTCATTTTAAAGTTGGCAGATTATTATTGAAGTAAATATTAAAGAGACATACTCACACAATTATAGCTGCATAATTTATTTAATTGGTTCTATAATATGCAGAAGCAGAAAACAGGAATAAAGCGAGTATTTGCGTTATAACCAAACCTGAGAAAAACATCTGGTAAAAACAAAACAAAAAGAAAATAAGCAGTTTAAATGGGTTTCAATGGGGACATTTTTGTTCAAAAGGTTCTAAAATGAACTATTTTGTGTACCTTGTGCAAAATAGATTTTTTAAAGGAAATGGGGGTGAAATAGTAAAATTCCAATACAAATCCACACCTGGGCCAAAATGTATGCAGTTGGCATTAACAGAATGATAAAAAATAACAAAACACTTGAAAAAGGCAAAATCGCCCTACATACCTCTGTGTCTGATTCAAAGCGGGCAGAATGCAATATCTAATGAGCCGTAAATTACAAAAAGAATCATAATGTTTCCCCTTTGGGTCAAATATTGGCCTGTTTTAAAGGATTTCAATTCACTCAGCTTCATTAAAATTGTTTAATGCACAGCTAGCCGTGGGTTATGTACAATATGTTGGCAAAAGTTTTGGGACACCCCTGCAAATAATTGAATTCAGGAGTTCCAATCACTTCCATGGTCTAAGCCAAGGTGTATAAAATCAAGCCCCTAGGTATGCAGACACTTCTACAAACATTTGTGAAAGAATAGGTCACTCTCAGGAGCTCAGTGAACTCAAGTGTGGTACTGTGATAGGTTGACACCTGTGCAATAAGTCCATTCGTGAAATTTCCTCACTACTAAATATTGTTAAATAATAAAATAACTAAAAAATGTTTTTCAGAGGTTGGCTGGAACCTTTAATTCTTCAGCATACCAAGACATTTTAGACAAATTCACGCTCCCAACTTTGTGTGAACAGTTTGGGCATGGCCCCTTGCTGTTCCATCATGACTGCACACCAGTGCACAAAGCAAGGTCCATAAAGACATGGATATATTAAACCCTACAGATTAAGAATGGGATGTTATTAAACTTCATGTGCATGTAAAGGCAGGTGTCCCAAAACTTACAGGCCTGTACATTTTACTAAACACTAGGAAAATACAAGGATCAGATCAGACCACGGGCAAAAAAAAAAAAACTTTATCGGGACATCCCTAGTTTCCATACAGCTCGATGGATAACTGCCTGACACTGTTTGTTCTTGTTTTTAACAGGTTCTTTACATGAAGGTGATGAAATTGCAGAGATCAATGGGAAAAATGTTGCTAATGAAACTGTAGACCAACTGCAGAAGATTCTGGTAGGTTGTTTTGTCATTGGTGAATGCACACTGAAAAAGAAGTACAATTTGGCATTCTTTATAAAAGTGCGCTTATTACAAAAATAACTTTTTTTAAAGAAAATACTAAAGTGGGAACTGAATGTTATGTTTTCGTTAGGGGCGGGACTCGATTAAAAAAATTAATCTAATTAATTAGAGGCTTTGTAATTAATTAATCGAAATTAATCGCATTTTAATTGCATATAAATATTTGACCTGAGAACAATGAGAAGTAATTTTTCACATGTATTTTTAGTATACCATTGAATAATGACTGAATACATAAGCTTAATCAACAAAATATTGTTTATTTATTTCAGTCCAGCAGACCAGCGCAATGTTTGCCATTAAGTGTAGCAAAAGCATACTTGTGATATTTGAGGCTCGATGTGCTGCGGTGATACGCAAATTCCTTGTTGTATAGCTTGCACACAACCATGCTCTTGTCGACGCTTACATCCTTTCGTTTTTTAAAACAAAATTTCCCATCAACGGGGCCGAGCAAAGCGGTCTCATCCATGGTCTCATCAGCTTCTTCGTTCATGTTCGCTCATGCCCTGCGTCTCAATCAGCTCCCTAGTTCACTAGTCAGGGCACTGATCAGGACATAAGTCAATGGGCTGACTCCCTGATCAGTGCCCTGACTACTGAACTAGGGAGCTGATTGAGACGCGCACATGGTTTGTTATTGTCGTGACTCCGGAGCGCTAGTTGGTGTTCCAGTATAATCGGTCCGTCGAAACTCATTCATTGAAAAACGTTCCGCGCTGCAAAAATAAGTGTGGTTAAATTTATTGTATTTTTTTTTTTGCGTAATTAATTAACGCGTTAAAGTCACGTAATTAATTAATCTTAATTAACGCGTTAAAGTTCCGGCCCTAGTTTTCGTACAATTAATTGCGTGTTATTGTAACTTTAAAGTAAATTTTAATTTGAAATAAAATGCAAGTGTACTTCAGTGTGTTAAGAAAAGCCTTTTATTTGATATATAATATTATATTATCGGCAAGTAAAGTAAAAAAAAAAAAGACTTTGTAGATTTGAGGTACAATTGAAGTGCACATTCAGTTTAACTAAGCACACTTTATTTTAACAAGGTGTTGAGGAGTAAATGTGAATGTAGTGACCTACCTACATTACCTAAACTGTGTGGCTTTTCCAGTTACTCATAACATTTTCTCACAAGTAGTAGTGTTAGTAGTAGTAGCATTAAAAAATCAAATTAAAAAATCATGTTACATTACAGTTAAATGTTACATTATGTCATGACAGTACACAGTGGAACATGAATCTCATTAATAATAATAAAAAAATGTCTTTCACAATTTTACACAGTGTTTTGTAAATGCATTGTAAAAATAAAAGCATATATAATACCTGCATTTGTGTATGACAGTGTATGAATGATTTTCATTACTGAATACATAAATAAGAATGCATTTCTTGAATGCGTTTTTGCATTACTATTAGAACTTGCTGTGAAACTGAGCAAAGAAAACAACATTATATGTAAAATGCTACTGTTTTTTAGAATGTTTTTGTGTAATTACGTTATCAAAGGCATTATAAAAAGCTACTTTATTAAAATACTTTATTTTGAGCAGTTTTTAAGAAGTACTGGCACTTTGAGATGTTTTTTGTCTGTGGTCATGTTACTGATTTGATGTTGTTGGATGCTGTTTAACATTACAGAAAGACACAAACGGTGTTGTCACAATGAAAATCATCCCTAATCAGCAAAGTCGCCATATGGCATGTGAGGTAAGAGTAAAACAGCAGCTAAATCAATCTCACTTCATACCTATTTCTTTCTTTTGTTCTTTTTTTATTATAACTATCAACGGATCTCGCTTTACCTTTTGATCTGTAAATATGCGCTCATATGTGATTTGATTACATCTTTCTTTGTCTATTCTGTATCCTTGATTAAATTAAGGTTTGGGGTTTATCATGGGAATGGGAAACCAATGAAAGACACAGGTGACTATTTAAGCATCAACTGTAGCAGATGACTTTTCTCATTAGATTAAAAGACTTCAAACCCTCTTCTGCCATCTGCTGGTCACACAGCGCCAAACTGCACTGCGGTTGATTGTGAAACCTCTTAAAAACATTGTTTGACGTTGTGATGAGCTATGGCACTGTTCTAAATCCTCTTTCACCTATACAAGTAACCATTGTGCTACTTTCAAGTCATAACGTCTAGTTCTATCTAGAGTTTTGCTTATCTTTAGACCGTATTGGCACTAGCTGTAGATATTGGCACTAAAATCTGTCTGTCTGTCTGTCTGTCTTTCTGTCTCTCTGTCTGTCTGTCTGTCTGTCTGTCTGTTTGTCTGCCTTTCTGTCTGTCTGTCTGTCTGTATGTATGTATGTCTGTCTGTATGTCTGTCTGTATGTCTGTCTGTATGTCTGTCTGTCTGTATGTCTGTCTGTCTGTCTGTATGTCTGTCTGTCTTTTATGAAATCAGCATATTAGAATTATTTCTGAAGAATCATGTGACAATGAAGACGAGTAGGTGTAAATTACAAAATATATTAAAATAGAAAACAGTTATTTTAAATTGTAATAATATTTGCTTATTATTGCTAATATTTTACTGTATTTTGATCAAATAAATGCAGCCTTGATTGCATTAAAACATCTTAATTATTCCAAACTTTTGACTGATTGTATATGACAATTATTTAAAAGAATAGTTTAACCAAAAATGAACGCATTACATACTTTTGTTGTTGTTGTTTTTGGAGATGCTAGTTATAGCTTCAACTTAAATTGAAATACATTTTACAGATAATATTTATATACACAATATGAATTACACAAGTAGGACATGTTCCTGGATCAACATCTTTTGTTGACCCTGAAGAAACCGACCCCTAAAATTTGAAGGCTGATAAATCATCTTTATGATGCAGTTGTGATGGTTTTATGAGAGAGTAATGTTTTCTGGATAATGTTTTTGCAGATGTTTATGAGAGCACAGTTTGACTACGACCCTGCCAAAGACGACCTGATCCCATGCAAAGAAGCTGGCCTGAAATTCCAAACGGGTGACATCCTTCATATCATCAATAAGAAAGATCCAAACTGGTGGCAAGGAAAGGTGGAAAGCTCCTCCACAGACTTTGCCGGACTCATCCCTTCTCCAGAACTTCAGGAATGGTATGTTCTGACCTGCATTCTTTCCCTGTATTTGATGACAGATCACCATTCGCAAGTAATTAGTAATGTACATTTAAGATCTCCCTTTCTTTCAAAAGCTTAACATTTCTGATGTTTCTTCAGGCGTGTAGCAAGCAAAAGCAAAGCGACAAGGGAAGCCGGACAGTCCTGCAGCCCTTTTGGCAAGAAGAAGAAATGCAAAGACAAATACCTTGCCAAACACAGCTCAAGTTAGTGAATCTCACCTCTTTATCTTTATCTCTTTATCTTTATTTGCAAAATAGGCTTTTATAAAGCAATATTCTGCACTTTGTGCTTGTTTTCTATTCCATGTAGAATCATTTTCTTTTTGGATGTAAAGATGACACTACTACTAATGTAAATTTGATTTCGCAATGAGTTAATAATTCTCTTATATCATCCTACAAAACGCTCAATGTATTAATTAAGACATCATCATGTTTTCTTTATAGAGCTGCAGCTCTGTTACACAGC
This sequence comes from Pseudorasbora parva, assembly GCF_024679245.1. Classification (NCBI taxonomy): domain Eukaryota; kingdom Metazoa; phylum Chordata; class Actinopteri; order Cypriniformes; family Gobionidae; genus Pseudorasbora; species Pseudorasbora parva. The sequence continues at coordinate 36,884,888 of NC_090189.1, forward strand.
CCAAATGGTGTCTGAGTTAAAACAACAACATGAGTCTGGTCTTGTAGAAAGCACTTGTCAAGCATTAACTGGTTATTTGTTTCTTCCTTAGTCTTTGACCAGCTTGATGTAATATCCTATGAAGAAGTAGTGAGACTTCCTGCATTCACCAGAAAAACTCTGGTTCTGATCGGTAAGCATCATCTCTATAAGTAAAAGTACCATTTACTGTACTTAGTGTTATAAAAGCAAATATAAAAAACGTACGTTATATTACCTTGACATTAAATTCCAGAAAACTAGTTAACGCTGCTATGTGAGTGTTTCTAATACAACTGCTGAGGGAATGATGAGTAATTGTTCTCTCTTCTGAACAGTCTATTGATATATTTTATTTAAAATAATATCAAAATATGACTTTAAACTTCTGAAAACCCCAGAATGTTGAAGATAATTCATTTATAAAATACAAATTGCCGTAGATCCCTGTGCAGTTAATTGCACTGGCTTAAATGTGTAATTTGATGTTTTGCTCTTGTTTAAAGGTGCACCTGGAGTTGGAAGGAGCCATATTAAAAATTCACTGCTGAGCAAATATCCTGAGAAGTTTGCTTACCCAGCACCACGTACGTGCAGCCCAGCTGCATCCTTTCTTGTTTTAATTTCTTAACCCCAAATCTTCCACCTGTATTTAGGAATGTTAATATTTAAACAGAGCAAAACTGAAATGTATACGGTCACAGATCCATGTATGGATATCCTGCGGAAAAATCGTGAAGCATCTCGCTGCAGCCTGCGGTGGACATCCAACCTGGCCCACATCCAAATGTGACGTCAGAAGCCACGGTCATGTCCAAATGTGTTCAGCAGAAACTCCGCCCTGCAGCCGATTCTTAAGATTGTATCGGCCATATCAATCACAGTACTGATTGCCTACACCAAACACTGACCCCCAAACCTACCCGTCACTGTAACCTTAACCTTAATTAGCTGCAGGGATTTCTAGTGAAGTGGTTTGGGCAAAAAAAAAATTTTACTCATTAACTTTGAAACAGGAAGAAGCATCGAGAAGACTTAACCCTCACACCTAATTCTTTTGAATTTTTTACTTCTTATATTTCTCTTTTTATGACTGATGCAATAAAACCTACTCAAAACTTACCCTTATGCCTAAAAACCCTTTTAATCTTGAACCTATATAAAACCACTTTTACACACCTTACACCTGAAACCACTCAAATCCTATCCGTATGTCACTAGGTTACGTTTTGGATGTGTGTGGAGTTGGATGTCACCCTCAGGATGCAGCAAGCCCTAGTTGGAAAAATCTAGAATTGCTGTTTACCAGCATAAGATATGTTTTGCATGCTTGGATCAGCATGGGATGCTGGTTTCTGGTTTGCTGGTCCCTAGCATGGAAAGCAGGAGTGCTTGGTGGACCAGCTTAGTTTTGCTTAAGAACAGCTTGATGGTTATCTGGTCCAACTGTTTGACCAGCACTATACCAACTCTAAACATCCTGGACCAACGTGGAATTCATGCAGGTTTATTTTGGAAATTTCAGTACGTTAGTTCACCTAAAATGTTTCATTCATTACTCACCCATTTTTATTGTTCATGTACTTCAAGTGAAATGGTAAAAAAATGGAGATTTCACCAAACAATTAAAATGTCATCATCCAAATTTTTTAATTTACCCAAAATGAAAATTCATTTTCTCACGCTGTTCCAAACCTGTATGAGTTTCTTTCTTCTGTTGAACACAAAAGAAGATATTTTGAAGAATGTTACTAATGTTGCAGGTTACTGACATTCTTCTAAATATTTTCTTTGAAGCCCTATTTTAACAGTCTGATCTCATGGTCTGAAGCACAAGTGCACTTAGGATGTGTCCGAATCCACTTTCGTTACTTTAACGACGGAAAAAACAATTGGCACGGCAAACGCCTGGTCCAAAAAGGTTGTACCTAGTCTCTGAATGAGTCATGGGTGTGTTTTGGGTGTAACATGCAATAAACCAATCAGAGTCTTATCTCCCAATCCCTTTAAAAGCCAGTTGGGCGTGCACCATGGCAGATTCTCTATTTACAGTATATGGCCGAATTCACGAGCGGAAAGACTGAGCGCTTCTCCAGAGAGGAATCCTTTATTTTTTATATTTAAAAATGTTTGTGTGCTGCTGCGGGTTCCTGTGTGTGTAATAAGCACAGTATACGCATGTTGTGTACCGCCAATAGGCACACGTTACAAATGTGCTCTTTAAATAACTCAAAAACACTGCGACTTTGACTTTAGGCCAGGTTTTTGTTGGTCAATGGCACAGTCGTTTTCAGTTTCCTCAAAATAGCAACACACCAACAATGAACGTGAACACAACACACCTCATTTTCAGACCATGAGCAAACAGATGGGCACGAGTGCATTTGCTATTGGCTGGACGTGAACATGATAACTGCGATGGGTGGAAACTAGTAAAAAAAACACTTGCGTCAGGCCTGGCATCTTTGTTTTGTTTTCCAAACTTTTTGGGTTACTTGAGAAACAAAAGTGAAAAAGATCTTTAAGACTATAAGAAGAGATATCTTTCAAAGATGATATATTTATTATATATTCCTTGAAAACAAGTTAAAGTTTTGTTTCTTGAATAAAATGTCTTATTTTAATAATGTTTACTGGAAAGCATAACGAAATAATGAATCATAAATAAAAAATTTCTTTGCAGACACCACTAGACCTCCAAAGAAGGATGAGGAGAATGGCAAAGAATATTACTTTATTTCCAACGATGAAATGACCAAATCTATCGTCGGGAATGAGCTACTTGAATACGGAAGTTACCAGGGACACATGTTTGGGACTAAGATCGAAACTGTCTACAAGATTCACGAACAGGGGAAAATTGCTATGCTGGATGTGGAACCACAGGTAATGCCACACTGTTGAGTCAGCTGACAATTAAATTAGCATAGTATTAGATCCTTAACATTGTGGCGATGAGGTTTGCGAGGAAAAAAAAAAAAAGAAATTTTCTTAAAAATCGATTTTGTTTTTATTTTGAGGAACATCACTATTTTTAGCTTTTTTAACTGCTCTCTAAACTCTTTTTGTTTTGTTTTTTCCAGACGCTGAAAGTGCTCAGAACGGCAGAGTTTGCTCCTCTTGTGATGTTCATTGCACCTACTAACACTGCTAATCAGGTTAGACACTAATTCATTCAGGCTTTAAGTCCCAGGGGCCCATGATTTACTCAAGCCTTAAGTCATCCTAGGTGTAAATGTCATTCTTCTTTCAGACACATACAATGGAGTTATATTAAACATGTTCTGGCTAATCCAAGCTTTATAATGGCATTGGCAGTGAATTGTTGGGTCATTTTTGAAGTCCATAAAAGTTCATCTATCATCATATAACTGCTCCGCACGGCTCCGGAAGGGTTAATAAAGGCCTTCTGAAGAGAAGTGCAATGTTTGTGTAAGAAAAATATAGAGAGTTTTTATACTTTATACTCTCTAGACTAGAATAACTAGTTTCCAGCAGTCAGTGGTACGCAAGTGAATGAGTAACTTGAACCCTTGCGTATTGCGTATAACATGCGTATTGACTAATATAGAAGCGCAGAGGATAGAGCAAAACAAAACAGCAGTCATAAATATGTCTAAAATGAGAATTTTAACATAAAGAGTCTAAAATGAGAATTTTTTAAAGAGAAATGGCGGAGGATTTCGATATAATAGAAGAGGGGCTTGAGTTTGTTGCCTAGCCCTATCTGTGAGAGTATTCTTTACATCGGGTCAGGGGTTACTCTTTCACTGTAAAGTCAACCGCCGGAAATTTGTTTGTTTTTTTAGTCTTTAAAGTTTTAAATATGGATATTTTCTTACACAAATGCGCCACTTTGCTTCAGAAGGCCTTTATTAACCCCCCACGTTGGGTGAACGATCCCTTTATGAAAATCTTTGTGAATCTGTTCCCAAGCCTATCCATGCTTATGACCCGAAGTTTATCTTTCCTTTGTACACTAAAGATTTGTAATCAAAAGTTTCATTCTACTTTTCAGTCGGAGGCACTGCAGAACATCCAGAAAGAATCCGATGGCATCCTCAGTGCATACCGCCACTTCTTCGATGAAATGCTCGTCAACAATGATGTAGATGAGAGTGTTAAGGCAGTAGAGGAGGCCATCGAGAGAGCCTCCTCGACCCCACAGTGGGTACCAATCTCCTGGGTGTACTAAAAGCCCCAGTCCCTTTCCCTAATCTCCCCTCCAGAAATACCATACGAGTAAACCACACTCACACGATCATCAAGACAGTTTGCACATGAATAAGTGGTTTATAGAATGTTTGAAAAAAGCAATAAGTTTGTTCTTTTTCTTTATTATGTGAATGATTTTCAAATGCCAGAGTGGTGTAACTGTACCAATACAGTATAACATTAAGCGATGACATTGTTAGCGATGCAAAAAGGACCTCTACTGTGATTCTAAATGCCACTCAGTTCATAAAGGTCTGTTGGTTTTTGATCTTCCCTGGAGTTTATTGTTTTTATACCATGTGCCATGGTGTTCTTCTTAAATATAATTACATTAAAATTTTTTAAAATAAAACAGGGAAATTGTATCAATCTATATTTGAAAGCAGGTTTGTCTTGTCCTGAAATGTTTCTCATAATGATATAAGGATTTACCTCAAGTCATAATGTAAGGCACTTTTAAAAGAACTGAATAAACGTCTCCCTATACTTCAATTGTGACTCTGTTACTTACATAACTTTGGACGAACACTGCATCAAAACAACCAAAACAGGCGGCCGACTGCAGAGATATAAAAATGCTCTATCCAAAGTTTCTAAACCTAATTGGTTGTAATTCAAGAATGCTTTGGAATACAAACTAAGGTTGGTCTTGTTTTAAAGGGAAGGCTTATGTAAGATTTTATGTTAGGTTAGCCTGTAATGTTGCTGTTTGAGTATAAACAGCATCTGCAAAGTTATGACACTCAAAGTTTAAAGCAGAGGGAGATTATTTTAAGGAAATCACTTTTTAAGGACTACAACAAATGGCTGGTAGGGACTACAACAAGCTTCTTCATGGGTTAGTGACGTCACAAACCCTAAAATTGACATAAACCCAGCCTCCGGGAACACACAACAAAGGGGGTGAGGCCATGTTGAGAAGAGGAAGAGTTGTAGTAGAGCACATTTTGGAAGTCTTCTCAAGCTGCCGCATTCGACTTTTCACATTTATTGCAATACAGTACAAACACAAATGCAATAGCATGTGTCATAAAAGCAAGTTATAACTGTAATAAACTAAACTATAACTGTTCAATCTTCATGCAGCATATATTCTCTGTCTCTGAAAACTTCTTACAACGGTTCCCACATGAGTGATTTATAGATTATCATGACTGAATATGCTAATCAATGTTTCAAAGGTAGTTAACTCCACATCAGCGACATACATTCATCAATTAACTATTCAGACATTTCCTGTCTCATGCTACATGTTGTCACTTCTTCTTGAGTGTCTCCATCATTGTCAGACTCGGGTTTGAACATAAAAGGCTGAAAAGTTTCTGACCTTTTCAGTGCGTGCCTGTGTAATCGGAGCTGCTAACACCAGCTCTTGGAGCTCCGCCCTCTTCTTGAAAGGAGGCTGAGAGAAGCAGCTCATTTGCATTTAAAGGGACACACTAAAACGGTGCATTTTGCTCATCCTCAAAAAGTGATCATTTTAACACACTATAAAAGATTCTCTGTGTGGTATTTTGAGCTAAAACTTTACACACACCCTGGGGACATCAGAGACATATTTTATATATTGTAAAAAGTGGCATTATAGGACCCTTTTAAAGAAGACACAAAGATTATTGTGTGACAGCACTTAAAAGTATGAAAAAGTTATGAAAATGTTAATTTACAGTAAATAACATTTATTATATTAAACATTTTTTTATTTTATATAAAAAATATACTTTACCATTTTTTACAATAAAATTGCTGTAAAATTAAAGCCATATGTCTAAAAAAGTTGTGTTCCAAACTTGAAGTTGATATCACAAAAATGTAAGTTCCTATGAGATTTTGCTTAGGCGCTGTACCAAAAATAGCCACCGGGTATTCCATTTATTTTTTTATGCATTATGCTGTAAAAATGTATAAATTTTTATCCAAATTTCACTTCTATCACAAATCAGTCAAAAATGTAACCTTGAGATTTCATAATATGAAACATGATACCAGACACTAGGGGGAGGAGCCCGCTAAAATAATTTAAATTACATTTTCCATGGTCACAATGTCCAATTTCAAGTTTTTTCGTTTTTTGAGTTTTTAACCTTTCGAATGATACAGAATTTCGAGCAACCTTCTGAGACCTAAAATGACAAATGGAACACCCTGTGGTCTCATGGACTTAAACGCGCACGCAGCGGTCTATGCTTACAAGACTGAAAGTGCACATGACAAGTGCCATTTGGGTATGGAGCTAGAAATATGACAAAATGATCTGAATTTGAATTGTATAAATCTGAATTATTGACAAGTGTAATCTAACAAAATGTAATATTATGTTGCATTTTACACAGAACTGAATTTGATTTTTTTAAAATGTAGAACCTTTGAAATTGAACACATCTGAAATGTTTGTATGTTGAAATTGTATAGACATGTATTGTCAAACAGCAGATATTTTGTTCTGAATTAATAGACTGTAAATATTCAGTTTTTGAAAATACAGATTCAAGATTTCAGATGAAGAAGAAATTCAGATCATCAAATTCAATGTTCTTAAATTCAGATCATCAAATTCAATGTTCTAAAATTCAGATCATCAAATTCAAAATTCTAAAATTCACATCATCAAGTTCTAAATTTTAAAATTCAGATGGCAGAAATTCAGATCATACAGAAAGTAGGCCAGAGGTCATCATCAGGGAAGAGTAAAGGATGTCAGAAAAATCCAACGGAGCACCATCTGATCATTTCATTTCCTGTTTGTAATGGAATAAAGAGAAGATCAAACAGCCCTTTTATACTTTTTTGTTTATTTTAGATTAATGCACGGAAAAAGAGATTCCTAATTTTTCGTGTGGTTTACCGCACAATTAAATAAGACAGGCCGGGTGCTGATTAATATTTTATATATCAGATAAACATTTGTTTCTGTGAAACGCCTTAAGTTGCACAGAAAAGTTGCCTGATCTAGGACCTGCCCTGTACAGTTTAAGAAGCGGTAGTCTACTACTGTTATAAGACTACTATTTTGTTGAACAGACCTGGGCTGAATCTGAAATCGCCCCCTATACCCTCAAATAAATACCTCTAAACTGACAAGTGGTGAAAAAGGTGACTCGTTTCCGAATGAAATACATTTAGGGGGCTCTCTGGGACATTGCCTCCCAGTAGTTTTTAATAAACAAAGCATTTTGGTGCACTCTGACAAGAAAATAAAGGTAAAGGTAGCATTTGCTTCAAGTAAAAAACATTTACACTATAGTGCTGGGCATTGTCACAAGTTTTAAAATTTGATTTGATAGTGATTAACTTCCGGCCTATCAGGTAGAGTACATGGCAAATTGTATGTACTGTAGAGTGTATTGGGGGGATTTTTGGTGGTATAAATATATTGATTTTGAAGTAATATTCTCATTAGTGTTCTATCAGCTTTTATAGGCCTACTTAAATCTGCATATTTGTGATATTTACCCCAGGGCGTTATGTCATTTTATAAAGGCCATTTTTTTTTAAATCTTATTAAATGTATACATTTCGTGTTAAATTCTTACATTTGCTTAATAAATGCAGTTATAATAGTAAGACACTAGGGCTTTTACCAATCAAATGAATTAATTTAAACTGCAAAAATAAAACAACAATAAATAATGTTATGAGATTGATGTTCTAAATGTTTGAATATACAAATAAAAAAATGCAATTATACTTTTAAACATGAAACTAAACCGCCAATAGGTGGCAGCAAGTGATCGTCTTAATAAGTGAGTCATTGAGTCGTTCATTCAAATGATTCATTCAAAACGCTGAATCATTCAGTACAAAACACCACGCTGAGTGTTGTTCCTTTGGAGCTATTTTCGTCAGTGAAATCGTAGTTGAAATAAAACAAAAAAAGTTTTTTGAGTCTAAAATGTAAGTACCTAATAATGAATTATGCTACACAATTCACGATTGCAATGTATTTGAAATCGTGATAATGTTCAGCAAAACAGATCCGTTTATATTACTGCTCACTTGTTTTGATTTCTTCACGAATGTCTCACAAAGAGACAGGCAGCGCCAGCCTCAACGCGACTTTGTCCGGTCGGGAAAGTAAAACCCTCTTTGATTTGTCCCAGAAAAAGATAATGTGGAGCCCTTACAGACAGCCCTGTGTGTTCATTCATGATTTCTCTCGTGCTGTAGAGGTGATTGGTTCATGTCGTGAGCGCCGCCATTTGCTTGAACTGAGGGCTACAGTGATCTGTGACTGTCACGCCATAGACTGTTAAAAAATAGGTCACGCCACATCAGAGCATTTCCCCTTATTATTGTTAACAACTTCACCCCCAACCCCGAAAGAAACCTCATCGGATCTACATTCATTCACTCCTTCAAGTTAACTGTATTAGTGGACTAAAGTAGGGAATAGTGAGGGTTTAGGGAGCGACGTTGGATTCAACCCTGGAGAATGACAGATGACGTCAAATGCTGAGATTTTTTTCACTAATCAGTGATTTGTAAATCATGCACGAAAAATGAGAAATCTAGCCAAAATATTTTTTCCCGTGCATTAATCTAAAATAAACAAAAAAGTATAAAAGGGCTGTTTGATCTTTTCTCTTTATTCCATTACAAATAGGAAATGAAATGATCAGATGGTGCTCCGTTGGATTTTTCTGACATCGTTTACTCTTCCCTGATGACCTCTGGCCTACTTTCTGTATGATCTGAATTTCTGCCATCTGAATTTTAAAATTTAGAATTTGATGATCTGAATTTCTTCTTCATCTGAAATCTTGAATCTGTATTTTCAAAAACTGAATATTTACAGTTTATTAATTCAGAACAAAATATCTGCTGTTTGACAATACATGTCTATTCAATTTCGACATACAAACATTGCAGATGTGTTCAATTTCAAAGGTTCTACATTTAAAAAAAAATCTAATTCAGTTCTGTGTAAAATGCAACATAATATTCAATTTTGTTATATTACACTTGTTAATAATTCAGATTTATACAATTCAAATTCAGATCATTTAGTCATATTTCTAACTCCATACTTACAAGCCTGCAGCACTCATGTTGAAAACTGAAGCCTCCGCGCCTCGATCGCCCCCAGATGGTTGGTCCCAGTATAGCTCATAACCCACCCATCCATGTATTCTAATGGACGTGAGACACACTAAACAATCAAATTACACACATTTTTCACAAAGTTGGTTTCTGTCATTTTAGGCCATTTTTTATCACGCTGATTTCATTTCAAGTGTTAATTTTTTTAAGTTTAGTTATAGTTAGTTATTTGATGCTAGATTGACGGCTTCTCTGAGTGAAGTTGTCACTGAGGCACTAACAGACTTTTGTCGGGAGGTGGTTGGAGCTTTAGCTTTAGGCTCCGGCCACACAAAGCCAGAGCTTTTCGTATCCGATCTTTTTTTTTTTCCTTGTTTCAAAAAAATATCTGCATACACACGAGAGCTATGAAAACGACTCAAAACGATGTAGTATATATGCCAGGCCAGTGTGTGGCGCTGTAATTCTCCCACAGAAATACACTAAAAATGGAGAAGAAGTGTTATAGATAGAAAGGGGTAAAGCAATAGTTGGAAGTGAGGCACAATCTCACAATAAAATAACAATAAATACATTTGCTACTAAACAGATGCGTTTTATTAATGTCTATACCCCAACCCTAAACCTACCCTTACAATAATGCAAATATGGTAATTAAATGATGCAATATTGATGTGCGCATGCCCAGTGCCCGTAGTTGTATCCCTTAACTCTTTCACCGTGCTGGACGTAGTGTGATGACATCACTGTTTCACAAAATATACGGATTCGCTGTACACACGAAAACGGAAGATGGTCGTTTTCAGATTTATCCGCTTTGGGACCCGGTTTCAGAAAATATCGGATTCATGCTTCCAAAACGGCGGATCCGTGTGGACGAAACGCTGATACGGTACAAAAAATGTATACGTATACAGCTAAACGCGTCTCCGCGTGGACGGGGCCTTAATATCTACATTTCCCAAATTCATTCATCTCTTTTAGTAAAAGATTAGTTATAGCGTCCTTGCATTCTGCTTTTGTTAAACTGAACATTTCAAAAGAGATTCAACACAATCTTTACCAGGCATAGAGCAAAGGGGTGTGGGGAATATAGCATATTTATACTGACCACTAGATGGAAGTATAGAGAATAATGAGCGAGATTGTGTAGTGCACTTGCTGAATTCAGATCCACCTACTAGCATAGGCCTACAGCTCTTACATTTTCTGCCATATAAAGATGAGGTAAAAATGGTAAAGTATGTGTAAAAAGTAGTAAATGGCCGAGTGAGAACAGTCCAAGGTCTACATGTTTAGGTGTTTGGGTGATGTTTGGGTGATGTATTACTTGGAGTCGGAGGAGATGCATGTATATATATATACCTGGACCTGGGAGCGCACCAGTACCGCACCATACCTGGAGGAGGAATATAGTGTGGCAGTTATAGCGTCCTTGCATTCTGCTTTTGTTAAACTGAACATTTCAAAAGAGATTCAACACAATCTTTACCAGGCATAGAGCAAAGGGGTGTGGGGAATATAGCATATTTATACTGACCACTAGATGGAAGTATAGAGAATAATGAGCGAGATTGTGTAGTGCACTTGCTGAATTCAGATCCACCTACTAGCATAGGCCTACAGCTCTTACATTTTCTGCCATATAAAGATGAGGTAAAAATGGTAAAGTATGTGTAAAAAGTAGTAAATGGCCGAGTGAGAACAGTCCAAGGTCTACATGTTTAGGTGTTTGGGTGATGTTTGGGTGATGTATTACTTGGAGTCGGAGGAGATGCATGTATATATATATACCTGGACCTGGGAGCGCACCAGTACCGCACCATACCTGGAGGAGGAATATAGTGTGGCCCCTTTAAGAGATGCGCGTTCCCTATTGAACTGCCGGTATTGTGTGTGTGTGTGCGCCAAACTGTGCCGCGATTCATGTGAACAGTGTGAGAAACACGAACTCAGGAGAGCTCTTGTTCATAAAAGTAACCTGCGTATTTGTTTTAGCCGACTGTAATGGATTTAGTTCAGTAAAACACATGTACTGTAAGCGGTGATGGTGTTAATGATTTTCCTCGGACATGAGCGAGAGTGAGCTTGCAGTGCATCGAGGTTACTTACTTTTTTAAGTTAAACAAACAAACAAAAAAATGTACAGTGTGTTTGCTGCTGCATCCTTTACGTCTGATCTCAATTTCTCCAACTACAGGCAATGGATCAAACAGAATGCGAGCTGGTCGCGCGTTAATAAAATTAGTGTTGTTAAAATGATTTTGCATTAACGCGTTATTAATGCGTTATTTTGACAGCCCTAATATACACTCACCTAAAGGATTATTAGGAACACCTGTTCAATTTCTCATGAATGCAATTATCTAATTAACCAATCACATGCCAGATGCTTTAGTGCAGGGGTGTGGTCCTGGTCAAGACCATCTCCTGAGCTCCAAACTGAATGTCAGAATGGGAAAGAAAGGTGATTTAAGCAATTTTAGGTGTGGCATGGTTGTTGGTGCCAGACAGGTAGATCTGAGTATTTCACAAACTGATCAGTTACTGGGATTTTCACACACAACCATTTCTAGGGTTTACAAAGAATGGTGTGAACAGGGAAAAACATCCAGTATGCAGCAGTCTTGTAGGCGAAAATGTCTTGTTGATGCTGGAGGTCAGAGGAGAATGGGCCAACTGTGGGATGATAGAAGAGCAACTTTGACTGAAATAACCACTCGTTACAACCAAGGTATGCAGGAAAGCATTTGTGAAGACACAACACACACAACCTTGAGGCGTATGGGCTACAACAGCAGAGGACCCCACCGGGTACCACTCATCTCCACTACAAATAAGAAAAAGAGGCTACAATTTGCACAAGCTCACCAAAATTGGACAGTTGAAGACTGGAAAAATGTTGCCTGGTCTGATTAGTTTCGATCTAGCCTATAATAAAAGATAAAACATATTTTTATTAAAAGATCAACAGTCTGTTAGTCTTTAGTCTGCCATAAAAAAACACTACATTAAACTCAAATGTTATTGTGAAAAGAAAAAACAAACAATGACTGTTGTAAGTAATAACAGTGCATGAATCAGACCTTTCTGTATAGCCTAACAATAATAATCTTAAACGAATATAAAGAAATAATTGTCTAGTGAAGTATTTTTTCTTACACAGTGCCACAAGCAATCAATTAATCCTTTACGTGTGCATCACATCACCGTCCTCCTCACGGCTGCAGCAACTTGTGCTCTCTTCATCAAGGATTAAAACAAAATGGGGACAACAAGGTCGTATTGTGTTTGTGCATATAGAATAATAAGATGCATGTATAGAAACAATAAAACTTCAAATTCACACAGCTATAGCCTACCTAGGTTGTGGAGGCCCGACGTCAGCACATGCCGCCTATATTTTTTTAAGAACTTAGAAAAAAGATGCTGCAGCCAATGAGCAGCCGGCGGGGGGTGGTTGCAGGACGCCTCAACCTCCGCAGACAGTTTTTAATGTTTATCAGACAACAACTACTCAAGATTTTGCTTTCGTATATTTTTCCGGACAATTAAAACAAAACCACACTTGGGATTCTGGACAACAGTGTAGATTTCGTGACGGTCCCGAATTTTTCGGGACTTCTAGTCGCCCTAATCCATCCCTTTATGACCACCATGTACCCATCCTCTGATGGCTGCTTCCAGCAGGATAATGCACCATGTCACAAAGCTCGAATCATTTCAAATTGGTTTCTTGAACATGACAATGAGTTCACTTTACTAAAATGGCCCCCACAGTCACCAGATCTCAACCCAATAGAGCATCTTTGGGATGTGTTGGAACGGGACAGGGGCGTAGTTTATGGGGAGGTAACCCCCCAATATTTCAAATATTACTGTGCTCAATTGGCCTGCAAAATCTCCTGACCTGAACCCCATAGAGAATCTGTGGGATATTGTGAAGAGAAAGTTGAGAGATGCAAGACCCAACATTGGATGAGCTTAAGGCTGCTATCGAAGCATCCTGGGCCTCCATAACACCTCAGCAGTGCCACAGGCTGATCGCCTCCATGCCACGCCGCATTGAAGCAGTCATTTCTGCAAAAGGATTACCGACCAAGTATTGAGTGCATAACTGAACATAATTATTTGAAGGTTGACTTTTTTATATTAAAAAAACGTTTATTTTATTGGTCGGATGAAATATGCTAATTTTTTGAGACAGAAATTTTGGGTTTTCATGAGCAGTATGCCAAAATCATCAGTATTAAAACAATAAAAGACCTGAAATATTTCAGTTGGTGTGCAATGAATCTAAAATATATGAAAGTTAAATTGTTATCATTACATTATGGAAAATAACTTTATCAAAATATGCTAATTTTTTTAGAAGGATCTGTAGTAATTTGGGGTGATTTATGCTCGTTTTGTCCTGTGATGGCGCTAAAGATCACAACCATCTGACTGACATCACAGGAAGCTCAAACTCAAAGGCGAATCTGATCTGATGAGGGTTGTGGCTTTGCCATTAACTAGTTATACATTTTCATTTAGACAGTTTGCTGCGTGAATTGTGTCTACACGGGGATTTTCGTTATCTTCTCAAGCTCGCTGAGGATGGCTGAGCCAAGTGGGAGATATCAGCAGGTGAGTGAGCTCGACGCGGTTGTTTTTAAAGCAGGCCAGCGGCAGGCGCTTGCACGGCGGGCAGTGTTTTCATGAAACACCGAGGCTCTGACAGAATGCAGGCCGCTGCCTTTTGAAATCAGTAACGGGGCCATTTAAATGACTGCGACATGACAACACTGAAGATTGAGCACATTTGAAAACATAGTGTTTAACCATTTCGTTATTTTAAAATATTTGGTAATACTACTTTCTTTCGTACGTCAGAGTTTTCATTCATGTAATATAAGCCACGTATCTCATTTACCATGCAAGCAAATACAATTATTGCCGTTACTTCAAATTGGCTCATATTTATGTAGAAAGAACCAGTTTTGACAAGTTGACAATATATTTGGTTATATCACTTGTAGTGAAAACCAATGTAATGTTTTTTTTTTCTAAAGTATGATTATAAAAGCTACTTAAAGGTCCTAAGTTTCTTAAATGTCTATCTTGAAATATTACTAACAATAAGGTTAGTCCTACATTATTTAATAAAACATTAAAATGTCACTGCAAAATGTTTTTGTGTGTGTGTGTGTGTGTGTGTGTGTGTGTGTGTTTGTTTTGAATTATGTTAAACGATATTGACCGATCAAAGTTTTGATCATGTTGATAATTTAAAAATCTTAAAAATAAATGCATCGCATTTGGTACAGTAAGGTTTTCAGGGTTGGGTTGGGGGGGGGGCACTCAGTTTCAGTCAATCTCATGTCGATCTTGAGTACCTATAGAGTAGTATTGCATCATTCATATCTCCGAAAAGTCTTTAGTTTTATTATATTTATGAAAGAAAGATAGGCTGTACCGAGTCTTTCTTGAAAAAAACAGAGCGGATGGAGGTGTATCGTGTGGGCGGAGCTAAAGAATAACCAGCGCGCACAGCTATTGCATGAGAGCGTCTGAAAGCTGTGACATCCTCAAGCGTGGAAAAGAAAACGTTACCCTAAATAAACCATGGCTATCAATCAGATTCAACTACAATCAGATCCGGAGGCTGAAATAAATTGAACAGGAGAAGCAGCAACACCAGGACGTCCGCCTCTGTGATATGTACTGTATTTAGTGGCCTGTCAACATAAATGTGGGTTTACTCGTGGTTTATGGACTATTGTATGCAACTAAACCTAAGCAGTAGCAAGCAAAACAGTTTTGCACGTCAGACTAGTGTATAGAAAACCAATGGAGTAAGTTAGCGCATTTGAATGAAGAAGCACGCTTTGTGAGCGTCCTTCTAGGTTTATGTTTGGGTGGTTTTACAATAAACAAACAGACACATAGTGGTCAGCTAAACAAATGTTAAACGCACACCATACATCGCATGCTCCATTGATAAATTAACTATACACGATCATGTTCTTTACTTATGCGACGATAGCCAACAACAGAGACATTTGAAGCAGTTTTACTCACCGCCTGCTTCCTAAGCAGGACCGTGAACCTTTATGGCTGGGACTGCTCCGTCAAAAACACACTTCTTTGGTGACATTGTTCATTTCGTGAATTCCTGTGACAGCAGTGACCGTTGAGATCCACTTTTGTGACACGACTGAAGCGTGATGTTGTGAAGCTTCCCGTCTTTTGCGGGTTAAAATCGGTTCAAATGCAGCCTTCCTGGAATGCTATGCGGACGCGTTAAAGTCTCTTGACGTCACCCATGGGAATAAAGTGGACCGCGGCGGGACAGAAGTGTTGCTCGGACGAGTGGATCTGCACCTTGAGAGCAGCGTTTATGGACGTGCATTCCCTCTCTTGCTCTGGTCGCGCGCGTGCACCCTTCCGGGAGAAGAGCCCCTACGGCCCATACAAGGACATTCCGCCCTGTTGACGTCAAGCCGACCCATACTCGAAAAAAACTCTCAGAAACTTGTGAGAAACCGGAAGGAGTATTTTTGACACCGAAATACTCCATCAAACGTCCAACTTAGGTTTTGAAACTTTGTCTATGTTTAGGATGGGAATCCAAGTCTTTACCAGTGTCAAAAGCTCAGTGTGCATGAAACAGCATTTCACCCCCCCTTTAAAGGTGAACTATGAAACTTTTCCGTCACCTATTCAAAACAAAGGCGTAGTTTGACGATGCCAAGTTTGAGCACAGAATCTTGGACCACGTCAAGACCACTTCACCTCAAAGCTGGTGGGAAAAAATTGGGCTAGGACTAATGTAGCGTTCACACTGGACGTGAATGCCCCAAATAAATTGCGTTATTTGCGCAAAGTTGGACGCATGAACATTTTGAATCCATTCACTACACAACAGACGAAAATTTGTCATGTGAGGGGCTTCATATATTTCGGTCAATTTCTTTAAGTTAAACTGAACTTTTATTTTAACGGGTTGACGTAAAGAGCTTTGAGTATCTTGTGTTCATGATATGACAATATCATGTTTTCTCAAATGAAACGGTATTCTCATGAAGTTACACGGCAAGCTAAAATACAGCGAGTGTGAAGAATTCGTGCATGTGTGTGTGTGTGTGTTGGTACTAGGGCTGCACGATAATGGTAAAAATGATAATCACGATTGTTTTGCTCAAAAAGGGTAATGTTGTTTACCAACCTACACTTCACCCAAAAGGCCTGTAGATGGCACACCGACTTCATTTAACTATTAATGATAACTTCGTTAGATGGTAAATCAATACAAAACATGGTTTTGGTGAACGCTTTGTAATCTGTATTCACATTAGATTTTTAAAGCAACACAATTCATTTGCAAATGAGACAAACCACAGATTCGGATTGCCCACGTCACGAAGTACCACAACGTCCAATAGGAAAATTCAACTGCAGTAGCCACCGTTCAACCTTAAGAGGGCAGCACTAAGACGTTTTTACACCATATATTATAGAATTAAAACACTTTATACCCAAATGTCAAAATATTTACTCTAATCAATAAACAGCATTAATAAAGCCCCAGTCTTGCAGATCATTAACTAAAAAAAGTTGGTTTAGGGTTTAGTTACCCTTTAAATAGACCTAATGTAACTGAAAAATAAAGCACTGCATTTGTCATATTGTTTGTAAGTTGGGTTTTTTGATTATTTTTACAAACAAAGATACAATTAAAAATCTATATTATAATTATAAAATTACACTTACCAAGATTTTTGTAATCCCAACCTGTTATCCCAACAGAAGTGAAAGGTTAGTGAATGATAATGACTGATAATGTGATCTCTGTAATGATGTTCACACTGGCATGTAGTTATTATAGCAATAAGAATAGGGAATGGGCAAAAACCAGGGCAGGAACATGCTGGCCAAGTGATTTTTTTAGTAAAAAAAATAAAACAATGAATAATAAGTTCTGTTGTCATATTCATATTATCTGGGTTTTTTGTTTTGTTGTTGGGGTTTTTAACCGGGGTATCGATCTAGTATCGTTATCGAGGTATTTTGGTCTGGTATCGTATCGTAGTCATAATTTTGGTATCGTGACAACACTACCCGCGAGTGGGCGTGGTTTCAGCACAGCCAGTAGACAACACCCCCTGTAAGAAGAGAACAGAGAATACTGCTAATTTTTTCAAGATTTTGATCTCTTATTTTATTTACTTTGCGGCATTTTTATCATTCAAATTTGGCTGGGTGATCCAAAACATATTTTTCTGTGGTGTGACAAACTCAGAACACATACTTAATTTTGACTTTACAGTAGGGCTGTCTTTTTTGAAAAAAATCTAATTCGAATGGATATCAAATATCAAGCAATGCATTCGAATATATTCGAATATCTCTCCAGCAGCTGGAATGTGTTTACGGATGCCATAGCAGCTCTCAACGGCCACCAGGATTTATACGGTTTTATTTGTTGTAAAGTGTAATAATCATCTCAGAAAAAATAAATTCTAATGTCAGGCGCAGTTGAAGTGGTTGATTGTTTGCTTACATAGGTTTAGGGACAGTGTCATTATGCCAACATTATCTTCATAACTTCTTATGAAATAAAAAGTTTATCCCTCAGGAAAATGTACTTTCCTCTCTTGTCAGCATGCTTGGTGCATGAGCGCGATGCGTGGTCTTCAGTGGTGAAGGCGTGCGCTGTGTACGTCACATAAGGACACACACTCAAAAGTAATCCGGTCAGGTCGTTTACATGGTGATATGTTTCGTTTGATCGATTCAGGAAAAGGTTTATCCCACCTATCTCAAAACGATTACAATTTCATTCAGTTTGGGCATTTTTATTACGATTGAGGTGTTTATATGGAGCATTTTCCTTCAGATTGGACTTTTAAACCGATTACAGTGCTCCATGTTAAAGCACAGACAGTTAAAATTGCGCTACATGGCACTTTAAAAACCGGATGGTTTATTTATAGTTCGATTATGGATATTTCACGTCATCTTCGAATGCATATTAGCCCTACTTTACAGGGACTTTAACATTAACATTACTATACTGAAACAAGTGCAGTTATAAGCTACCATGTTTTCGGCTTAACTTTTATTAGACTCCAGGTCGAAAGAAAAGTGCGTTTTTACACTGAGCACATTCTCTGCAAAATGGAAAATCATTAACACCATCACCGCTTACAGTACGTGTTTTACTGAACTAAATCCATTACAGTCGGCTAAAACAAATACGCAGGTTACTTTTATGAACAAGAGCTCTCCTGAGTTCGTGTTTCTCACACTGTTCACATGAATCGCGGCACAGTTTGGCGCACACACACACAAAATACCGGCAGTTCAATAGGGAACGCGCATCTCTTAAAGGGGCCACGCTATATTCCTCCTCCAGGTATGGTGCGGTACTGGTGCGCTCCCAGGTCCGCATGACAGCTTTCACATGACCAATTTTCCATACGAACTGTGCCCTGTTCTGAACTAAACTGCCAGTGCAAACTTTCTTTATCTTAAAATGAGAGAAATGCTTAGGCTTAAGAGACATGAAAAAGTTCTTTAATAAACACCTGTGACCTTCGATACATGTCTAGTCTTCACTCTGTATTATTGATTATTACTGAATAAGTATGGTTTCACTAATAATAAATGTACATTTCCATAAAGCATGCATATTTGTTCATACCCATGTTGATTAGAGTATTTAAAAACTTAATATAAACTTAATTTAAGATCACGAGTTAACTCATAACAATCATGCGATTAAATATTTTAATTTATTGACGGTCCTAAATTAAACCGATTCATTTAGGCTTGACTTGTACCAAAAATGGTCACTCGCCCGCCTTTACACCAGGATTGTGTTTACAGTGCAACCATGTCACAATCTAACTTGGAAGGCAAAGTTTAGGATTTCATGCAGACGTCTCTTGTGTCCCCAGCTGCCCAATGAGGAGGAGCCAGAGGAGGGGCCTCAGGTGGCCAGTGATGCTCCGCCCCCTTACAGCAGTATTGCAGCTGACAATGCAGGTATGGATCTTTTGAAATCTGTATGGCTGTATGAAATCTGTTGAATTTTTTCCCCAAATTACGTGTTTTCTGTTTACATTTTTTCGATTCCGATTTAACGGTTTAGCTAAAACATACCAGACCATCAGACTAATGGCAAAAGATTGGGAAAGAAAAAAATGTATTATCAATGTTGAAAACAGGCGTGTAAACATTTTTTTTTAGGATTCTTTGATGGATAGAAAGTTCAAAAGAACAACATTTTTTTTAAATCAATTATTTTGTAACATTGTACATGTATATAGTCCCTTTTGATCAATTTAATGCATCCTTGCAGAATAAATGTATTCATTTTTGTGTTCTTTCCCCCAAAAAATACAAAGCTGTCCCAAAACTTTTGAACAGTAGTATAATGTTGCAAAAACTTTCTATTTCAGATAAATGCTGTACTTTTGAACTTTCTATTCATCAAAGAATCCTAAAAAAATTGTTTACGCGGCTTTCCACATTGATAATAATCATAAATGTTTCTTGAGCAGCAACTCATCATATTAGAATGATTTCTGAAAGATCATGTGACACTGAAGACTGGAGCGATAAATGAGGCCTCAGGAAAAATAAAAATAACCACTTTTCACTGTGATTATCATAACGGGTTCTATTGTTGTTTTCAGTGATGTGCAAACTGTACATATGTTAACATGTTGTAGGGTTTCATGACCCTTTAAGTGTACAACCCTTTTGAAGAAAAAAAAAAATTGTTTTATTTTTTTTTCCATATAAAAAAGAATCCACATTGTTGTAATCATAGTGCCCTGATTAAAAGAGACCTGTAAACTTTCTGCATATTTTTTCATCACTGTGCACTGTATTAAGTAATCACTTCATATTTCTTCCCCTTCTCAGCATATTTCGATTACAAAGACGATGCAGCATTTCCCAAGCCCCCATCTTACAATGTCGCCACCTCGCTTCCATCGTACGATGAGGCTGAGAGAACCAAAGCAGAGGTTACCGTCCCACTGGTGTCAGGTCGAGTAAGTACCACGAATCGGACCAGCTCTGGGACTAAAGTCCTTAACATCACTACATGAAGTACTGTTTTAATGTGATGTAGTTTCCCCTGTTCACTGCTCTGTTTCTCTGCCACACACTGCTTGCGTACAGCACAGGGAACGACTGGACACATTTGATGATGTAACTCGCTGTGCGCTAGAGGTACAGTAACAGAGTGTGTGAGATTGTAAAGTGTGATGGTGCAGGTCAGGGCCGTCCCAAGCCATTTTGGGGCTCTAAGCAGAATTTTATTTGGGCAGAATTTTTAATTTGCACACTCATTATTAATTGTACTAGTTGTACCTGTGTTGCTTACATCATGTCTGCCTGTCATGTTTTTACCCTTATCTGGTTTTGAATTGTAACAGTTGCAAACCCACGAGTGGTCAGGTGTTAATATAAACTTTAATATTCAAAGTACTACAGTTCAAACTGGGATATGTAAGATTTAAAAAAATAAAATAAAAAAGAAGTCTCTTATGCTGAAAATCTTCACAATATGCAAATTCTTTGCCCAGGATTCTTTGATAATTAGAAAGTTAAAAAGAACAGCATTTATCTGAAATAGAAAGCTTTCAAAGAATCCCCCAAAAAGATTTTCACAACTGTTTTCAACATTGCTAATCATTATAAATGTTTCTTGAGCAGCAAATCATCATATTAGAAAGATTTCTGAATGATCAAGGGACATTGAAGACTAAAGTAATGATGCTGAAAATGGTTTTGATCACAGAAATAAATTACACTTTACTATATATTCTCATAGAAAACAGCTATTTTAAATTGCAATAATATTTCACAATATTACTGTTTTTTTTTGTATTTGTAAAGTGACGGGACTGGGAGTTGTTTTCTGTGTGTATTGCGCAGATGGGATTGTTTAATATTCAAATTTGTTGTTTTTTACTTTCATTATAGATAAGTAGTTTTTATCTATTAGTTATTGCAGCCCTATAGACTGTTTTTGAAACTAAACCCAATTACAAAAGTGAGATGAGCAACACTTTATTTTGCTGACTTTTCTATAGGCATTACCTCACAACGGGAGCAAACTAACTTTGATGCAAATGTGCCACTGAGCCATTAAATGGAGTGTAAACAGAATCGATATAGGGCAGAGGAAGGAGTGAGCAATCAAACTCTGGTTTTAGTCAAGCAATCAAACAAGTATGAAAGCACCATTAAGGCCCTGATATACTATTTTGTTTTTGCTTCAAAATACTTTTGCAGTGGTATACTGTTAGCGATCATCCTAACGCCGCTTGGAGCAGCATTTAGATGTATTTGTAAACATGTGCTGAACACTTTTTTATTGATAATAAAATAAACAGAACAAAAATGATAGAGGTGAGAAAACGGCAGATAAGAAAGCATCTGATCATAGCTATGTGGATACGTTTGCACAAGCGCTACAAATTGGCTCTCCAATTAAGTCACGTTTATACCGCTTTATACAATATGGCTTCAACGCTGCATTCACGCAGTGCGTCAGCTCTAACCCTTCTCATGCACAGAAGTTAAAAAGTTTTCAAGCACAGGCATTAGCCAATCTGATCGCCTATGCATATACCCTAGCGCAGACGCTAGCCAATAGTGTTCATGCAACACCAGAAAAGTAATATTATTGGCTGCTGTCACCATGGCAGTTAGCCTGACAAGACAGACCCACATCAAGATGTTTGGTCTGGAAACTCACCATAGACAGGGCTCAATCCGAGGGGCGGGATAAACGGTTGTCTTTCAAACTCCCTCTGCACGCGATAGGATAGCGCTACAACCAACCAGAGCATTGAAGGTGAAACGGAGCTTGTTGACAGATTAAACATTCGCCGTATCCGGTCAGCAAAACCCCGAACACATCTTCCCTTCTCAAGAATGACTTCAGTGCCGCTCTTTGTTCTTTTCTCAGAGAAAAGCTTAACTCCAAGTCTTCCAGAATCGCAGTCAAAGCTGATTCGAAAGACCGCCGTTTGCCAGTTTCTGTGTTTACTAGAAGCACGCAAACGCAACTCGGCCGTCGTCATTATGGCCCCGCCCGCCGACTCTATACACGATGTGATTGGTCCGGCAAGAGTTAGGGAAATACAGCTCAGAAGGGTATACCTCATAGAGGTATAACTCATAGAGTTCCTAGACGACACTTGCGGGCAGATTAAATTTGCTGCTGCTAGGGTGCGTCTAGATTTCTAGGCTACATGGCAGTCGCTTCAGCATCAAGCTTCAGACAACCCGTGTGAATCCAAAAAAAAAATTCCCATGTCAAAAAAGGCGGAGCCTCAGAGCTACACCTGGCTATTACATAATCGCAACAGATCAATGGTAGTACCAGGGTTCGTACGGTCACGAAAAACCTGGAAAAGTCATGGAATTTTAAAATAGCAATTTCCAGGCCTGGAAAAGTTTTGGAAAAACAAATAAGCCTGAAAGTTTTGGAAAAGTCAAGGAAATTTATTTGAAAATATGTATGTAATAGAAGATATGTTTATGTGATAATATTGGTTAAACAAACTTTGTAAACATACACGAGTACGGAGCCGTTTCTTCGATCCACCCGACTGCTGCGTTCTGTCAGATATCCTTTTGCAGCGTTGAGTATTACAACCAATCACACGCGTTTCTGTCGAGCATGATGGCCAATCAGAAGCGTTCAGATTAGTCAACGCTGAAACCAAACGTTGTGTTCAGTGCGCGCGCACTCTGAATTCTGACTGAAACTCGCGAATTCTCCCGTCATCATCAAGGTAAAAAAAATCCAGATTGATGTAAGAGATGAATGTCGCAGTATCGTCAGCTTCCGTGATTTTAAAGCGAGACCCAAGTTATGGATAGACTCGCAATCGGTCACAGTCTCTGCTCCCTTTCTCAGGGTCCCCGCGGAGTCTTAAAAAGTCTTAAAAGTATTAAATTTCTAAATCAAAATATAAGGCCTTAAAAAGTCTTAAATTCGCGGAAGCATTGCGTTCTAGGTCTTAAATAATGTTAAACAGGTCTTAATTTTCCTACGTCCATGTAACGCTACCTCATTGAAATGCTCTCGCCTCCCGCAGCACGCGCGCACGTGTGTGTGTGTGTGTGTTTGTTCTGTGGTGTTTGTAGTTCTTTCTTTCGCTAGACCAACTATTGTTCGCTCTATTACAACTACAAATTAGAGAAGCATGCCACGTGTATTGCAGCCAATCAGCTTTCGTGTTATTGGCACGAGCCTCTTTCTGATCGTACCTACAGACGCATAAAACGGATTTTATTCTTCAGCTGAGTCTGACGGTTGTTCCAGTTCCGCGATCGTGAACGCAAAGACTAATCTTTCTCATCATCTTGCTTAATGACCAAATAAAAGTATAATATACCCGATTGCACTAATAGAGTTAATAACAGTGATGTAAACTCTGAACTCCGATGTCAGGCTGCGTGTGTTTGCTGCCTGTCAGCGCTCGCGCGAGTGTATTGAATGTGTTATTTCTAGGCTCATTAGCCTAAGCTTACTCTTGAACGATCAAATATACACATTATCCATATGTCTATATCCTGATTTGAGTTAAAAAGTTTGGGACGTGTAAGTAAGCGCTGGATCTGCGCATTAGTATGTTCTCAAAGTGAAAGCAAACTAATATAGTATAACCACAACACAAACGGGGAAACAGCACTTACACTTAAAGGAACACTCCAACTGTTTTAGAAATAGGGCTTATTCAACTTAGCTACTTTGCTACATTTAGATATGTGGGGAAATGCATTTTAAGGTAAGCTAGCGGCGACCCTGCCAAACTAAAACAATGCATGTACTGAGACGAAT
Source organism: Pseudorasbora parva (assembly GCF_024679245.1). Classification (NCBI taxonomy): domain Eukaryota; kingdom Metazoa; phylum Chordata; class Actinopteri; order Cypriniformes; family Gobionidae; genus Pseudorasbora; species Pseudorasbora parva. The sequence continues at coordinate 36,909,021 of NC_090189.1, forward strand.
GCATTTGCCCACATATCTAAATGTCTAAAGAAGTTGAATAAGCCCTATTTCTAAAAACGGATGGGTGTTGCTCTTTGTAGATATGCATCTTTATATTGTATTTATTTGTCCTATTGTCATTTGTTTATAATAAATTTTATTAATGACCGATTACTTGATTACGTAATCACTTGAAAACGTTTTACTTATATTAAGCAATTATTGCTGTGGTTTACTTTTAAGATGTTGGTCATATTTCCCACCCCAAGCGATCGTGTTATTAAAGATAGATAGTGCACTACTGGACCAGTCTTTTTTGATAATAACAAAACAAGATTCATGCATTTTGTCAGTTTTATTGCAATGTGTGACTATTGTGCATCTAACTTAATAATATGGTTAATGTTGCATCCTAATTATAAAAAAAAAAAAAAAATGTTTGCAAATCTATGGAAGTGACCACCACAAAATAAAAACTAATTTTGGTCAATTGAGCTAATCCTAGTGGGATTGAGCTATGAATAATACGTTTACTAATACTTTGTTCAATTTAAATAAATTAAATAATATAATTTTAAGTAGCCTAATTGAGTGATTCTGCATTTCCTATGCGTTTTTTTATTGCGTGATATAGGTCTTAAATTTTATTCATAATGGTCTTAAAAAGGTCTTAAAAAGTCTTAAATTTGACTTGGTGAAACCTGCAGATACCCTGTTTCTTTATAACGTTATTTTTCCTGGTTAATATAATTTATTCATCTTGCTGGTAAGATCATATTAATTTTCTAATGCATAAAAAGCATTAATATAACTCGTAAAGGTTGTAAGATTCCTTTATCTTTGTAGTCAGAATCACCTATATGACGTGTAGTTTCCCCAAATACACAAAAAAACATTTTATGTATCTATTAATCGACGACATTAATAATCATTACAATATCAAGAGCATTACCTGACAATAATGACTCTGTAAAGAGTTAATTAATTTTTATCATTTGAGTAACATTAAACAGTCTGTGTAAATAAACATTTATGCTATTTTAGATTTCAGGCTTTTGTAAATGATAATATTTTATTGATAACAGTCTATATAGTATTCTGATTGATTTAAGTAATTGTTTAATTTGAGTATTTGACAAATGACAACACAAGTAATCATTAAAATTGTACATATGCTCCTGGAAATGAATTGCAAGGACCCCTTTAATGGAAAATGTAATTTCTGATCCTTGCATGGGGGAACGTCTAGCATTTTTAGTTTGTAACGTTATTGGCCTAGGTGTAAATTACAGAAATTTAAAATAAAAAATTCAGCCAGGGATGATGATTTGCAATGATTGATTGATGGGTTTCCAATGAGATGAATGGTAAATAGGAGCCAAAGCTGTTTTAAAATCTTTTTAAATTCTCATCTCATTAAATGTTGTGTTCCAAGAGTTTGTCTCTGGCACTCCTGCCACCTTGTAAAGTTACTGTCAGTGTTACTGGACACTTATTTAACATTGTTGCCTCCCATTGATGCGTGTTAAAGGGATAGTTCACCCAAAAATGAAAATGTGATGTTTATCTGCTGACCCCCAGTACGTCCAACATGTAGGTGTGTTTGTTTCTTCAGTAGAACACAAATTAAGATTTTTAACTCAACTGTTGCTGTGTGTAGGTCGTATAATCATGTGAATAGGTTACAATTCTATGATAGCAACAAAAAAAAGAACATGCTTAGTCAACATGCACAAAGAGCCCTATGGCTCATGATGACACACTGATATCTTAAGACACAAAACGATCAGTTTGTGTGAGAAATCGAGCCGTATTTTACTTTTTTTTTTTTTTACTTCAAACACAACGCTATATCCAACAGCCTTCATGCACTTCACTTCCAGTAAGGTCAATATACACGCTCTGGGTATATGAGTCCGAGTGTGTATTATTGACGGAAGTGAAGTGCATGAAGGCTGTTGGATATAGCGTTGTATTTGAGGTAAAAAATTATATAAATACGGATTGATTTCTCACACAGATAAACATCACATTTTCATTTTTGTGTGAACTATCCCTTTAATTCATTGCTAGGGTCCGATTTTTTTTCTAAGCATCTTTTGTATTTTGTATTAAAACACATAGCTTGTCGTTAATTAATTAGTTAAAGATATGCTGTGATTTGACATTTAAACATGGATTTTTCTTATTTTACATGTATACACAGACGTTTCATGGAAGCTTAGGTCATGAATATTTGTCTAAAAGTCATGGAAAAGTCATGGAAATTGATTGGTAAAAATGTGTATGAACCCTGTAGTACAAAGGTGTTTACAAGGGGCCAACTAAACTTTTCAAGAAAATTCTAAATAAATGTTTAATCTAGAAACAAACTCCAAATGAACTTTGTTTTGGCCTGATTTAATTTCGAAATGACGTCACACCAGATCATTCTTCTATTTGGCTTAAAATATATCTGGGCCTTTCTACCCAGTTCAGTGTTAAAATGCTGCTCAAGGGTCATGTATGTTTATGTGTGTCTGTGGTTTTTGTTTCTGTGAATTGTCTGCACAGTGCATCCAGTCACATTTCTTTTCTGTCATTATGAAATTCTGCTTTCTTATTTAAAGATATTTTGCTCATTGTGTTGTTTTAGTCTCGTTCCCTTCGCTGTTGTACATTCAGAGGTGATACACATCTCCGTCTGTGTTTTCCTCCAGGATGATGACTTTGTGGCCAGAGATGACTTTGAAGATGCTGACCAGCTGCGGATAGGCAACGATGGCATTTTCATGTTGACATTTTTTAGTAAGTATTTTCAGGGATGATGGAGGATTCAGAAAAGTTTTTGCAGTTCTTTTTGTTCTTTTATCTCGTTACGATCAAGCGGGACTTTCCAAACATAAGTTGAGGCATGAATGTTGACAGCCAAATAAAGACACTAAAAGGAAATAATGATGGTGATGAGGGTCATGTTTATTTTTATTTTTTGGTTTCAGTTCTGGGAATGTAATTATGCTGCAGGAAAGATTTCTAGAATAAACAATTACACATGACATTTAGAAAATCCGATATAATTACAATTTTATATACATTATATTTCCTCAGTGGCATTCCTCTTCAACTGGATTGGCTTCTTTCTGTCATTCTGCCTTACAACCTCAGCAGCTGGGCGTTATGGCGCCATATCTGGGTTTGGTCTGTCACTTATCAAATGGATCCTCATCGTACGGGTATGCTACCCCCAACCAGCTAATTAACACATCTATTGGTTAACCATTTTGGCTTGGTTGGGTTTCTGAGAACATTACACTGCTTATCTGACTAAAGCCCCTTTCACACTGCACGTCGGACCCGCAATATTCCCGGAACGTTGCCGGGTCACCTTCTGTGTGAAAGCAACCACGTCCCGGAATTGATTACCGAATTGAACCCGGGTCGGGGACCTAGTAACATTGCGGGATTCACCCGGGACGAGCGCTGTGTGAACAAAAGCCAAAACTAATGCCGCAACGTTTCCGTGGTTATCGTGCGACCCCTTAGATCCCAATAGAGCTTGTTTTTTTCAATAATGCAACCCTGCAGTGCCAGAAGAACTATCGGTGTTTTAGTCGGTGTTTTAAACGCAGAGAGTGTTCGTATACAAAAGAAACTAAAATTAAACAAGCAGAAATGTGCGCAAACTGGACACAAGTCGAGACCACAGACCTGGGAACAAATGCCGGGTCGCATTATCCATGTATTTGCCAGAATCGCAGTGTGAAAGGGGCGTAAATGAGTTAATCAGGCTGTGATGTATTGTAATGTTTGTTTTTTTCTTTACGTCTTCATGACATTACAAGCCTGAACATGACTGGTGTTTTATTCATGCTCCTCTTTCTCACTCTTTGCATTCTTAGTTTTCCACTTATTTCCCTGGTTACTTCGATGGACAGTACTGGTTGTGGTGGGTGTTTCTGGTGCTTGGTAAGTAAACACAACTTTTTTTGTTTCGTTTTTCCTGCTTTCCAGTTGAAAGACATGAATGATATCAGTTGATTGTCTTTGTGTGAAATGTTTTGGTTGTAAAGTAGGTTTAGAGTTCACCCAACAATGAAAATTCTGTCATTAATTCCTCACCCTCATGTCGTTTCAAATCCGTAAGACCTTCGTTCATCTTCGGAACACGAATGAAGATATTTTGGATGAAATCCGAGAGATCTCAGATTCCTCCATAGACCGCAATTTAATTAACAATTTCAAGGCCCAGAAAGGTAGTAAAGACATCACAAACACACACACACACACACACACACACACTGGAACCACTCCAGTGGTTCAACCTTAATTTTATAAAGCGACGACGAGAATACAAAATAAAAAATTGATTTGATTCAATAATTTCTTCTAACTTGTTTAAATTCTTGCACTGTTGACGTAGTGTAAACTTCGCAGAGCAGAGCGACTTGTGCACATGCTGCGTGGTGCTCACTTGAACAGCGCCGGCCGAGTACCCATTCACATTAAATTAATCAGTACCAAATTTTGGTACCTGAGAACGTATCTGGTGATTGTAGACTAGTGTCTGTGAATATTAACACCAAAAAGACTATTTAAATACGTTTACTGCGTGTTTATATGAATGAATGGGCACTGACCTGCAGTTTATTTACCACACACTCTCTCACACACACACACACACTGAATTGCGCGTGACAGTCACGTGTTTCCATCTCATACGAGGATATGAATGCATGTCCGTCATCTCCAGAGCCGCTCTGAGAGTCACTTCATGATCATTTTACGGTTTCATTTGAGAGAAACTACCTTTGTGTCATAAACACACACAGAAACTCAAAGGTCTTCATGACAACCTCAAAATAAAAGTTTGGTTTAACTTGACAACTATATTACTGTTGTACAGTAGAATTTAGATATGTCTCAGTGTAATAATAATACTAACACTAATGTAGTAATAATAACTTAGCAAAACTTTATCTTTTAAGTAATATATTGCAATTTTTCTTCCATGTTTTAATTTTAGCAGTATAAAAGCTCAGTTGTGCTGCTTTATTTGACAAAAAAGTTTAATTAAATTAAAAGATAAATGAATATTTATATCTTCATTTTATCACCACAAAATACTCAACACAGAATTAGTGGGAAATCTTTTCATAGAAATTTAATTAAAAAGAAAATATAATAATATGGTTGTTTTTATTAACTCAATTAAGTAGCTAGTAGCGTACTATTTACTGGCAAATATTACAGTGAATAAACATTACAGACATTGGCTGACCGAGGCAGCTCTGCCATAATGTCAATAACACTCCTATAAATGACTTAGTTTCTTTACAGTCGTTGATGTATCCCTAAAGTAAAGAAAAAAAGGTACCAGTTAAAATGAGAACGGTACCCAACCCTACTGGAGTCACATGAACAATTTTAACAATGTCTTTACTACCTTACTGGACCTTGAAAGTGTTAATTAAATTGCTGTCTATGGAGGGGTCAGAAAGCTCTCATTAAAAATATCTTAATTTTTGTTCTGAAGATGAATGTAGGTGTTAAGGGTTTGGATTGACATGAGGGAAAGGAATTAATGACAGAATTTTAATTTTTGGATGAACAAACCCTTTAAGTTTCAATTTCAATAAAACGTATTATTGAAGTTTATTTAGTATAATGACATTTTAAAAATGTAAGCGCCGCTTAAAGGGTTAGTACACCCAAAAATGAAATTGATGTCATTAGGGTGAGTCATTAATGTCGTTCCTCACCCGTAAGACCTCCGTTCATCATCGGAACACAGTTTGAGATATTTTATATTTTAGTCCCAGAGCATAATGCAGTCAATGCCCACTTTACTGTCCATGTCCAGAAAGCTAATAAAAACATCATCAAAGTAGTCCATATGTGACGTCAGTTGGTTGATTAGAGTCTCTTGAAGCATCGAAAATACATTTTGGTCCAAAAATATCAAAAACTACTTTTATTCAGCATTGTCTTCTCCTCCATGTGCCTCCAAAAAGAATCAAACGGTTAATGAATCAGTGAATCGATCAAAGATTCGGGTCGCCAATGTCATGTGATTAGAGCAGTTTGGCAGTTCAGAACTGCTGAAATCACGTGACATTGGCGACCCGAATCTTTTTTTTTTGGTTTTTGATATTTTTGGACCAAAATGTATTTTCGATGCTTCAAGAGACTAATCAACCAACTGACGTCACATATGGACTACTTTGATGATGTTTTTATTCCCTTTCTGGACATGGACAGTATAGTGTGCATACACTTAGATACGCTGTCGGACTAAATATAAAATATCTTTAACTGTGTCTGAAGATGAACAGAGGTCTTACGGGTGTGGAACGACATTGGGGTAAGTCATTAATGACAGAAATGTCATTTTTGGGTGAACTAACCCTTTAAGCATCCAAAAAAAAATTACATTGTTGGAGTAATTAAAAGGAGCAAGAGGTGTTGATTTGAGTTTCCATGACCTACAGGCTTCCTGCTCTTCCTCAGAGGCTTTATCAACTATGCAAAGATCAGAAAAATGGCCGACTCCTTTTCTTCTCATCCACGGACCAGAGTTCTCTTCATCTAGGTTCATTTTTATCATACGTATGTGTGTGTGTATATTAATATTTAAAAATGTACTAAATTAAAAGCCCTTTTTCCTATTCTGTTATGAACCCTCTTTTCAGTGTCTAATGAATTCCTGATGAAGTATTTCCCCTTATATAATTATAGTAATACAGGCTGTCAATTGATCAATTGCATCTAAAATAAAAGTTTGTGTTTATATAATATGTTTATAAGTAAGAGAGGCTATGCTGACTTACATCACTAGCCTCGAATGCCTTATTGCTTTTAAAAAGGTTACCACACAATTCAAATATTAAAACCACAAAATATGTATCAATAAAAAATTCTTGAAGTAAAATCACTAAAGCAAAAAATAGTCCCTCCCTGACCATGAACGGCAACAGAAGTTATAGCATTATGCCATTAGATGACGGCAAAGACGGTCGACGGCAAAGACAAATACTTTTATATTAAAAGGACTGAAACTTGTGAACATGGAGTAAGAACAAGAAGCATCTGACAAATGCTTTGACTAGCACTGTCAGGAAGCAGGAAAACCCCTTGTTAAAAGGACAAGATATTGCAGCGGACATTCAAACTGATTTTTTTTTAAATGAACATAGGAATGACCTGAAGGAAAAGGCTAAATAATACACGTAACAACACACTCGGTCATTCGATCTCTCACAATACTCTACATAATACAGTAAGCTTCAATGAACAATATCAGTTGAGAACTATAATGTTTACGTCGATAAGAGTGGTTGTTAAGGGTGTTTACACAGAGCCGTTGGGTGAAGCTGTCCCGTAGATTTTTGTGCTCACCTCCTAAGCAGCTTCTCACTATTAAATTTAGTTTCGATTTTAAACAGTCAAATACGCACAAAATAAAATCAATATGCTCGTCTTGGTGAGTATTCCTGTAAACAGAAAGAAAACACATGTATAACTATAAAACATCTCTCTGTCTTAATTACAGCCTAATTTACCTGATGTCAAAATTAAGATAATATTAATATTAAAAAAAATATCTACATGGACGTTTTTCCCAATGGTACGATGTCAAAAATGTGACCTGTGAAAATGGGGCTAGAGTGGCTAGTAACTTTTTGGTCACCAGCCACTGGCTAATTTTACAAAGTTAATGTCAAGCCCTATATATGTATATAAAAAATACACACTCATATATTATAGATGTGATTAATAAAGGTGACAGCCCTTTTATTTATATTTGTGTGTGTGTGTGTGTGTGTGTGTGTGTGTGTGTGTGTGTGTGTGTGTGTGTGTGTGTGTGTGTGTGTGTGTGTGTGTGTGTGTGTGTGTGTGTGTGTATATGTATGTAAATTTTAGACTTCATAAGTTGAAAATAATGATTGGTCAGTAAAGTAAAGTAAACCCATAATGAGATATCAAAAAAAAAAAAAATCAATTTTTTTTTTGTTTTTTTTATCTGCTCTAGTCTCTTGCTGGAAAAGAAACCACATGTATGGGCCTGTGTTGAGCCATTGACCCAGCAGGGAAAATTTATTTTAAAAAAAAAACCTTCCATCTATAATCTACTCATCTGAACGGAGGACCGCGGAATTCCAGAGCGATGGAGGAAGAACTTTTATTTTCCACCCTCTGCTTTTGGAAATGCTGTCAGATAGCAAGATACTCTTTTTCTGTTTCTTAATGTAAAGTAGTGGACGCTAACAGCTTTGTACCTGTTCTGAAATCATTCGTGGGTTGATGTTGAGTGCTACTGGCTATTTTCAAGTCTAATGTATTTAAGAAAAGCCTTATGTATGAGATCTTGTTTGTAGTAACGACATGTGCTGTGCTCCCTGTTAACCAGTAGGGGGAAGTCTTGCTTTTTTTATTTCAGTCTGTTTTTTTTTTCTTTTCTTTTTTTTCTTCCCTCATTCAGTCACGTTTGACAAGAAGGCAACCAGTCACTGCTGGTCACCATTCATGAAGAGCTTTTCTCTTTGTGAATGGCAGTGAAATGAATTGAATCTAAAACAGTCAATGCTTTTCTTTTCTTCTATTCTCTTCTACTGTTTCTCTTTCTTTCTCTCTCTGCCTCCCTACATGACATGAAATTAAAGTTACTGTTTTTAGGTTGTCGCTTTTGATGTGGTTTAGACATGTTTTATTGGCTGTGTAGTTATTTGAAATAGCTTATTAAGATCCAGAAGGCATATGAATAGCATTTTGCATCAGCGAAAGCAAATTCTGTTTTTACACTGAACATTTGGCGTCTGCAAGAGCACCATGTTTGAGTACTTGCAACTTTTTGCAAAGACAAAACCCCTGATATTATCTGCGTGGCTGTTCAAGCATTCAAACCTTTCTCCTTTTATACTATGAGGCTGATGGCACTGCACATTTTTCCTTTGAATATACATTTAGCCGGATGCCTCTCCCCCACCTTGCGCAGTGGCCATGATAGGGGCCCGTTTGATCTCTCTCTGTCTAATCATGCATGATTTTGCTTTGGCTTGTCTGCTCTTGTCACCTTGGGTCTCGTCCATGACACAGGAAGTTACTCTTTTGTGCTCTGTTTTCCATGCAGCTTTGCGGTCACCCTTTGAATTCCAGTGGATGTGCACATGTATTTGCTTGTAAATAAGATACTGCTATTAAATGTCTCTGGTGTTCAATGTTTGGTGGTAATGTTTTTGGTGCGTCTTTGTCATAGGGTATGAGTACAAATACGATTAAACATTTACAGTCAGCTTTGAGAAGCATAAATTAAATGCAAAACTTAGAACTTATTATAAAAACTAAAATGTTTGGAAACATTACTATTTGTATGCTTTTGAAAGAAGTCTCTTATGCTCATCAAGCCTGCATTTATTTGATGGAAAATATAGTAATATAGTGAAATAGTGTTTTCTATTGTAATATACTTTAAAATATCATTTATTTCTGTGATGCAAAGCTAAGTTTTCTGCGTCATTGCTCCAGTTTTCAGTGTCACATGATCCTTCAGAAATCATTCTAATATGAGGATTTGATAATCTGTAGTCGGTTATTATCAATGTTGGGAACAGTTGTGCTGCTTAATTGTTTTTATAACCTGTGATACTTTTTCAGGATTCATTGATGAATAAAATGTTAAAAAGAACATTATGTATTCAAAATAGAAAGATTTTCAAACAATACATATCTTTACTATAACTTTTTATCAATTTAACATAGCCTTGCTAAATGAAATATTAATTATAAAAATAAAAAAAAAGACTTACCCCAAACTTTTGAACAGTAGTGTATATTGTTATAAACATTTATATTATAAATAAATGCTGTTCTTGTAAAACTTTTTATTCATCAGAGAATCCTTTTATAATAAACTAACATTTTTAAATTATTGACAACTCGTGACGACTGGAATAATGTCTGATAAATTCAGCACAAATAAATGATATTTTAAAGTATATAAAAAAACTTGGAAAACCATTATTTTAAATTGTTATAATGTTTCACAATATTACAGTAGAGTTTTTTCTGTATTTTTTAAAGAGAAACACTTTTTTTAAACGTTAACACTTGTAGTGTTTCCATTTTTGACCAGTAGACTACCGTGTATAAAATATGCACATACGCACACATATTTACCTCTGTGTGTGTGTGTGTGTGTGTGTGTATGTATGTATATATATATATATATATATATATATATATATATATATATATATATATATATATATATATAGATATAGATATAGATATATACACACACACAGGTATGTGTCTATTATATATACACAATATATAAACATAAGCACAAACTTTTATGTTAGATATAAGGTGGCATGGTATTAGTGAATCGGTACTTATTTCTAAAAAAAAATTTAATGTCTACAAAATATTTAATTATTAGTAGTATTTAATTTATTACTTTTTGCCTGACGTTTAGACTCATTAAATGAAACTTTTGCTAAAAGTGGTATGAAAGCTCTTCAATCCCATATGAATCAAATTAACAAACCCCTAAATACCTGGCACCAGCATATTAAACTAGAGTTTTGCACAACCTTATCTGTCATTGACCATTTTCCAACAGCAAAAGCCTCTGCAAACGTTGGAAAGAATTATCTGTTAGCAAAGGTTTGTTTTTCAGCTGTTAGCCAGAGTTGCTGAACCTATAAAACTAGTCTGACCTGATTTCCTTGGTCGGATGTGGAGGAAAAATATTCATGTCAACAAGGGCAAATTTCTGTTGTGGTTGCAGCTGGAGGCTATTGACAGGCAATATATCATGTCAGCGAAATGAAAGTAATGAATCATGTGGAATGTAGAATATAAACAGCTGGTTTCGAATACAATGATATTTTTTGTGGCCTGCGCATCGGTGATATTCGCCGATGCCTATCTAATAGCTCGTGAATGCAGTATAGTTGAGTATGTGAGTGTGGGTTTGAGGAGCAGGCACAGGCTGTCTCCTGTTATTGCCTGTTTGTGCCGTCCATTTGAGGTGTGAAGCCAACAGCTCTCATTCCTCCTTCTGGTGTGACTTCCTGGGGGAAGCGCACAGCATTTAATAACCTAACACTCTCCTACCACTGACAATCATCTCCGCAAACACAAACACGCTCATGCTCTGAGGTCCTAAATATATCCCAGGATAGCTTTCCAAGAAGGTGACCAGAGTCCCATTTGAATTTTGAGGGAGGTGTTTGGAGGGACTGTGACAATTGTGTGTATTTGCAAAAATTAACACATTTCCTCCACATCTTCATGGCAATATGTATATATATTTTTTTTTTTTGTCGGAACGTAGGCTACACTCACTATAAGGGGGTTTTGCAGCTATAGCATATAAAACCAATTTTGGTTCAGTGAACCCTACTAAAAAGAACCTTTTTTATTTGCATGAACACCATTTTTAAAGTGCCATTTTAAAGGTTCCCAGTTTTGTCTGGGAGGTCTCCTGCAATTTACATACATCCAATGTCAAAAAACTTACATTTTCTCGTAATGTACATTGCAGCATTGCCGTTTTCCTCAGATTTGGATTCAATCTCTTTAAACCCCTCCTTAATGAGAGCCTGCTTTGCTCTGATTGGTCAGATGGCCCAGTCTGTTGTGATTGGTCTACTACCGAAAACTCCTATAACATTATCTGAATTTCAACAGTCCCCTTGTTTCCATTACAGATTTGTACATTGATTCAACATTTGCGATATTTTCTAAACTGATGCGTTTACATTAACCGATGTAATGCGACTAAAACATGTTTTTTTCTTCTATCGATAAGTCATTCCAGAAATCATGCCAACAGATGTTAGTAGAATTAAGTATAACCCAGCCACCGCTAGCCATTATCACTAGCCGTTATCCAAGTATTAATGGCAAGGAAAGCTTTGGAGGGGCCATCTATGAGCATTTTCTGCTTCCAGGTCTTAATAAGTTATGGCATTTCTTTTAGAATCCAGTATTCCCTTAATTCTTTTGTCTTTTATGAGTTTAATAAAGAACTTTTAAAGAAAATATGGTGCGTCATCTTTAAAGAATAATTGACTTTTACATACGCCAGATGACCTGTAAAGGCGGAAAAACTGTTTCCATTGCAGTTTTGTGAAATATTCCACCACCTCATGCAAGCATAACAACTTTTCTTTAGCGATATATGAAAGTTTTAGCGAAATAGACATTTCCATTGGGCATATATTTAATTCGCAAAATTCAGTTTGAAGGGTAATGGAAACGTGGATAGTGATATGAACAGTAATGATGGCGGCGTTTTCCATATCAATTCGAGCCCAAGTCCGATAATGAAACTGTAAGAAATAATTGAGAAAACAGCATCTTCTCAACATGTCGACAACACAAATCTCTTCCAGAACACGATCTCTTTCAGATCTATTTCCGTCTATAACTGAGGGCGGGTCAATGTTGTTCGTGAGCCAGTGAAGACCATAGGCTGGCATTATGAAAATTAGTCACAAACCTAAGTCAATTCAAGCTAGATGTTAGCCTGGATGCCAGCCGAATTTAGCCCCACCCCCAACATTTGAGGTCGGGAAGTTCGATCTAGACTTGATCCGTTGTGCAAAAACTATGCTCGAACCAGAGCTGTTTAGACCAATTCAATTGTCAGGGCGGGATTTAGATGATGATGGACAGACGATTATTAATTTACTAAATAGAGAACTTGTTCGGATATCCATTCACCTTAACTATTTCTCCAAAAAATGATGATCGTGTTGGTAAGTATCGTGTATCCTGAAATTCTTTTACAACACCGTCAAAGATCGTTTACACTCATCTTCTTCTTCTACTTCCTCCAGTGTGCGTGCAGTTGAGTTCTGTTGACAACTATATGTCGCTCAACTCAACATAAGTCACTTACTCCATTGCTCTGATGGGTTGTAGGTCTATCCAGTTGAGTGCAGAGGCATTTTCTTTCCTGGTGCGGTTGAAACCCCTCAGACATATACACAGAGTGACGTTTAAGTGACGTTCAGAATCGATTCTTTCTTTTAGGAGACAATAACTCGGAAATGCGTAATAGGGGCACTTTAATAATCGAAATAACTTTTTTTTTTACTATAATGAACATTTTGTGTTATTTTATTGTCATTGATAGACTTTTATTTTTTTTGTTAATATTTAGTTTTCATTTCCATTTGAGGAATAGTACATATCCAAAGAAAACATGGTAGTACCACACTTGTTTGTTTGTTTGTTTTAAGATGTTCGATGTAAGTGATCGTTTTTGCTTTGTAACCAAATTATGCCATACATTGTAGAACATGCTATTTTTGTACATCTATGTTTTAAGACACAATTCTTTGAATAATAGTATTTACCACACTTTTACCATCACATGGATCATGGTAAACCCAGGAATTACCATGATGTACCATGTCAGTACTTTTTTTTTAGACATATATTGTTGTAAAACCATTTTTACACATATTCATTGAATTACATGTAAATACCACAGTAAATATGCTGTAGAAATATGAAATATGCTGTATTCCAGGCAGGTTTTTGAGTCGGTATAAGTCACGACTCACGACTTTGTAGCGTTCCAGCCAAAGTCGCGGCAAACTGCCTGAACGCGAGCAATAATTGCGGTAGCTAGATGTAAACAAAGCATACTGTAGGGGCTTATGCTCATTTACAATAATTTCTATCGCCAAAGGTGCTTACTCCTTGCTAATTTGAGGGAATCAGAGGAGAAAAATGACACCCATACGACTTCCATAAACGTTGCATCTATAAGGGCTGCCATTGTTGTTTTGCGGGCTATGTGACGTCAGAACTCGAAACTGGGAGTACATCGATCTAGTACGAGTTCACGAGTGGGAAGTCACGGGTTTAACGGCCGTTCCAGTGCACTGCGGGTAGATGGAAAAACACGGGTTACGGGTTGCCTGGAACACGGCATAAGTTAAGGGTGCGTCCGAAATCGCGTACTATGTGAGTAGGTACTACATTTGAATTAGAACGTACTTCACGACCGTTAAAAAAAGTACGTTCTATATAGTATGAATACGGGTAGTATGAATGGAGTCGGACGTACTACATGCGCCATGATGGAATTGTCACGTGATAGACGCCGTCATGACAGCGCGGAGATTTAAAGAGCCCATTCCACCGACTGCACACATTCGCCAGCGATGTTTTTAGATCTGCTTCGCTTTTATCTGCGTTTTTACATCGTTCGAGCTCACAATCCAGAGGAGGCGTCGGTCAGCTCCTCGCAGGTCACGCCTACGTCGAGAGCTTGTGCGGAATTTCTCAAATAATGCAAGTATTATAATGTATTTAGCTTTTAAATATTACCTCAGAAACAAATGTGTGTGCGTGTCTCTATTAATGGAACTACAGTGGTCCCTAGAGGCGACACCCACCAACCACTGGCACAATGGCTTAAGCTGAGTGTGAATTTGTGTGCCAAACATTTGAAATTATAGTTACATATCACATATTTGAGCTTCATGTTTTACAAATTATTTACTTCAAGAGTAAATCCAAAAATTACCGAGATCGTAAAGTCTTCATCTTGTACACGTTTTAAAAGAAACATAACTTTACCGTTATTGAACTATTTTAAAGTGATGCCCTATAAATGAGATTACTAGTTATCAAAGTCCTTTTAGATCTTTTTGAAACCTGTGAAAGTTACTTACCGAAGCTGCTTAAGTTAAACTTCTTTCCTCGTGATGACACTATAATAAAAAACATTTTAATACCTTTCCTTTTGGTGGTGTTTTACGCTATGTACGGCAAAATTATGTGATTTTATTTTAAGCTTTGTATCCTACGTATCCATTTGAAAGTTAAATACACAAAAATAAAGCAAATACATTTTAATGGTGTCTGGAGTGTGTTTTTCTCTATAGTGCAGCACTCGTATTCAGAGTTAGACAGCATATTTTTCAGATAAACGTGCAATTAGCTTGTTTCAAAAACCAGCAACACATACAGAACGCTTTAAAAAAAATACTCAAGGCCATATATTAGCAATTTACCACTGACAATCTAGCTACTATAAAGCCCTAGGAATTAAGTGTTTTGTAATATAACTTGCTAAACAGCATGACGGTGAATTTACAAACAAATGAAAGGAGACACTGTATCATTTGATTTCTTTATTAACATCATTGTTTAGCAATTATTTCTAGTAGCCGAAGGAATCTTTTCTTTCTCTCACTTCTTGGTTAAAACACGGGTGGGTGTGTTCATCAGCCCCTGCAAAATCAACACAGAGATTAACATGTGATGAGCCATGGTCAGTCTATTAATGCTAACGGTAACGTACATGGACAAGCTGAGGTAACTTAAACTTGTTAACAGCAGTTTGCTGTGTAACCAACAACATTTTGATAATATCAACACTGGTAAAGGAGAAATACATCGTTTTAATTTACTGAAGTTGTGTAATTATCTCATTAAACTGCTAAACAACGAACGTCTTTGTTTTGTGAAAACAGTGCTATCGGTAGCTGATTTACATTAGTCTACTAATGATAAAACTATAATTTTTCTGAATTGGCTGGAAAAGGAAACCCTTACTTTACATCATATAAACTTCTAACAAGACAGTCGTTTACTTATATGATGTTAAACAAATACAATTTAACCACAAATAAACAAAAAGTTGTTTATAAAGTACTTACACTTGAAAACAGCTGCATCTCCGTTTTCCGCCATTTTCAAATATAACGCCAGCTCCTCTCTCCCGTGGCATCATGGGATAGTAAAGTGTCCATCGTATGCGCACTTCATAATCTCGCCGGAAGTAGTATGCCATCCGGGTACTTTTCGCATACTGTTTTTCGAATTCTATGAATTCGGACATACTACTCTGCTCGCGTACTGTTTTTCGCATACTATATAGTATGGAAGTACGCGATTTCGGACGCAACCTAAGGTACATACACATACCATGGTAATTTTAGAACGTACATGGTAATGCCAAGATTTATTTTGAACGTACTATGACAGCACTGTTTTTTTTTTTACACATTTATTGTTGTTATACTATTTTTTACACATATTCTTATTTCATCAAAAATGAAATTGATGTCATTAATGACTCACCCTAATGTCGTTCCACACCCGTAAGACCACCGTTCATCTTCAGACACAGTTCAAGATATTTTATATTTAGTCCGAACTTTTTATTTAGTTCAAACGTCAAATAAAGATTCAAATGGTTGTGACTCAGTGAATCGCTCAATGATTCGGATCGTCAGTTTCACGTGACTTCAGCAGTTTGGCATGCGATCCGAATCATTGATCGATTCACTGAGTCACAACCATTTGAATCTTTATTTGAGATTTGAACACAAATGCATAATAGAAGACAATGCTGAATCAAGTCGTAGTTTTTGTTATTTTTGGACCAAAATGTATTTTCGATGCTTCAAGAGATTCTAACTAACTAACTGATGTCACATATGGACTACTTTGATGATGTTTTTATTCCCTTTCTGGACATGGACAGTATAGTGTGCATTCACTTGCATACGCTGTCTGACTAAATATAAAAGATCTTAAACTGTGTTCTGAAGATGAACGGAGGTCTTACGGGTGTGGAACGACATTAGGGTAAGTCATTAATGACATAAATGTAATTTTTGGGTGAACTAACCCTTTAAGTTACATGTACATACAATGTTTCTTATTGAATTACATGTATACAGTAATTGTTATCAATGTAAATGCACTGATATATTATGGTAATCATCTAGTACCGTGATATAAAAATGAAAGAACCATGCTATTACAATCAGACACAATCACTGTACCATGGCACCGCCTCAGCACTTAGAAAAGGTGGGGGCGGGGGATTTAGTCACTTATGACTCATACAGCCCCCCACCCCCTCCCCATAAACACACATTTGGCATAGATGTTTTGTTGGTGTGTGTCTCTGTCTCTGCCTCTGTGCTGATAAAGTCAATCGAACGGCGCAAGGACTCTCTCTGACTGGTTACCGTGGCGAGGGCGGACCAGTTACCGGGAGTGACGGCCAAGTGATCGGTGACTCATCGGCGGCTGATGCTGCTGCTGGCGCTGATGAGTCTAATGTATTCTGCTCACACTTGCTTTCGGCACCTCTCTCTGTCATTCCTCTGTTTGTGAATGGTGTTCATTCACACTCTCTATTTTTGCTAATCTTATATCACCTGAATTCCACTCCAGCAGTCAATGACCGTCATATAAACTGCTGCCGTGACTATAGATCAGCGCTTCCTTACCTTTTTGGTTTTATGAGGCACCACAGCACCATAAATAAAGCTCAAGAATCACTTCATCGACACTGAACCAAAAATATGCAACTTTTGAGTCATATTATATGGGATATCAATATAGCATCATAATTATTATTATTGTGTCCCAAATACACTATGTACTCTACTACATAGTGCAGGGGTTTTCAAACCTGTCCTGGAGCACCACAGCATTTTATCTGACGCCCAATTCAGGGCTGTGTCCGAAATTACCCTTACACCCTCATTCACTATTCCATACATTGGTCCAGTTGAAGAAGTGAATGAAAACAAGTGATGAATTCAGACACTGAGGGCCCAATCTGAGCGCATGGTCTGAAGCGCAGGTGCATTTAGGACGTTTCCGAATCCACTTTTGCTAGTTTAACAACGTTCGGCGCCAGGCACATGGTCCGAAGAGGTTGTCCCTAGTGTCTTAATGAGCCATTGGTGTGTTTTAGGCGTAATGTGCAATAAACCAATCAGAGTCTTATCTCCCATTCCCTTTAAAAGCCAGTTGCGCTCGGAAAGCCTGCACGCTCTTCCAGAGAGGAATTATTTTAGTTGTAATATTTCAAAATGTTTGTGCGCTGCTGCGCATCCCTGTGTGTGTAATAATCAGAGTGTACATGTGTTGTGTTCCGCCTATAGGCACACATTACTAAGGCACTCTATAAATAACACAAAAAATACTGTGCTCTTGACTTTAGAGCAGGTTTTTGTTGGTCAATGGCGCAGTCGTTTTCAGCTCCTCAAAATTGCAATGCGCCTGAACACACCTCATTTTCAGACCCTGGCCGAGATGGCCGCGAGTGCGTGAAAATTATGGTGAAAACTTGCAAAAAACACTTGGGCCTGGCATTGCATTGCGCCAGGTGTGTGATAGGGCCCCGAGTGTGCCAGAAGGGTATGGGGTTACTATTCTGCCACAACTCTGCGCAACTGAACTGAGTTTTGCGGAGATATGTTCGTCTCGCAAATAAGAAAATATTTTGAGCGAACGAAAATCAATTTTGCATTTAAAATAAGCTTATTTGGATGTGCGCCGACGTTATACTTCACATGTGCAACGTCTCGTTTGCTTGTGCTCCGAAACCCGCTCTATATTTCCTGACAAGGAAATATACATGGAAAATCAAATTTAACACTGTTATAAAGTATTTGACATTTATTTCCAAGTTCAAATGTCTACCATTTGGCAAACACACATAAGAATCTTATTTTTATATAAATATTTTTCTAAACATTTTGCCACATTAATTGTGGTACATTTAATGAAAATGCTATCGCAATTGTGTCTTAGTGAAAAAAAACATTTAAATGATCATTTTGCTACAATTTTTGCTTGAACATTTAAAATATATGTAATCATTTCTGTAAAAAAATTCATCTTGGAACTTATAAAATGTTCAAATATAATATGTGTTAAAATTATATTAAAACTAGTGTAGGAACTAGCCATTTTAAATGATATAATTCAATTTCAAATTAGCATTTTGCTCCAAGCGTTGCACATTTTGTATGGAAAATGTACATTTTAAATGCAGACATTCATAGCCATTTTTCCTATAACATTTCAATTTGAATATTGCTCTCATATGCTTCTATAGTCAGGTGGTACAGCAGCCGTACCTCTCAGAAAATTACAAACTTACATGTACAAGTTCTACAATCATGTGAAGGCTTCCGAATCGTTACGTAATTACGACATGGCGTGATCGCACCTAAAAGGTGCTGCAAGACAGATTTGAAAACCCCTGTTCTATATTTTATAAGGTTATGAAGTCATTCAACAGCATAGTAATTCAAGCTGTGACAGATGAGAGCATGAAGAGAACATTCCACACTTTTTTTTAGGTAAAATAACAGCATTATTTGACAATTGAAGTGCGCTATTCCTTTTTGGAATGTTCACTTTTATATATTTTAATGTCACTGAATTATAAGACTATAAGTTGACAAACTTTAAGCTAACAATAGCACGCATTAACATCTTAAATGTTAACCCAATGTATTTAAAGATGTTCTAATAATTCCAACATAACTGAACATTTAAAAGTATTAATGGAGGCATAAAGTCTGATAAAGTCAGGAGAGAAGCCCATAGAGAGCCATAAGCAACAGGACAAAATATCTCGTCTCTGCAAGATTCGGTGATTCAGATTACATTTTGCACAACTACTACAAGACTTACAACTGTCAGACAGGTTGCTCACATCACATCTACGTCGCCATGCTCAGCCATCAGGAAGTGAGTGGTTCAAAGTGACTTAACTTTTCTCTGTTGAAGTCTATGGGGTCGCTGTGTCCATTTCTTTTACTGTCTATGGGGTCGCTGTGTCCATTTCTTTTACTGTCTATGGGGTCGCTGTGTCCATTTCTTTTACTGTCTATGGGGTCGCTGTGTCCATTTCTTTTACTGTCTATGGGGTCGCTGTGTCCATTTCTTTTACTGTCTATGGGGTCGCTGTGTCCATTTCTTTTACTGTCTATGGGGTCGCTGTGTCCATTTCTTTTACTGTCTATGGGGTCGCTGTGTCCATTTCTTTTACTGTCTATGGGGTCGCTGTGTCCATTTCTTTTACTGTCTATGGGGTCGTTGCCCGTTGATCACGCCTCTTGTGGTCTGATTGGTTGAAGGACTATCCAATTGCATACAGAGTCATTTTAATTATGCTCGTTTATCACGTCTCTTGTGTAGCAGAGCAGACTCACCAGACAATCTTAAAATGAGCTTGGTCTGGTGATAGCTAGACAAGGGATACCAGAAGAAAGTATGAATTCGAGCAAATATACCATATTTTATATGAATTTCAATTTTTTTACAGATTCAAAGTAGCCTGACGTGGTCATACTCAATTCTAATCAGAATATGAGTCTGAAACTGCCCCATTGGGCTGTGATTATGGGGTGTGTTTCAACCCAACCAGGAAAGACCTCAATTGGACAGAGCTACAACAAAGAGCAACGAAGCAACGCATTGTCAAATGTCAACAAAGTTCAACTGCACTGTGTTGCCAAGTCCGCGTTTTTCCGCGGGTTGTTTTCTATGTCCGCGGGTTGAAGCGACTATTATGTGATATATAGACCCATGAGTGTGAATTTTAGCAGGCAACATTGCCAAAATAACACACATTTTACCCCCCAAACGCCATTTTTTTTTCCGGAGAACCCCCCGAGAAGCTATTGTTTAGGAGTAGTAGTTGGCGGGTTTTGTTGTAAAAACTTGGCAACCCTGTCTGCGCGCGCGCTGAAATACACAATCTTTGCCGGTGTTCGTCTAAATCGTCTAAAGCCCGCCCTGATGATTTCATTGGTCCAAACAGTTTCTGTTCGGGGATAATTACTCCTCTATGGAGCAAGGCCAGACCGAACCGCCCGACCTAAAAATGTTGTGGGTGGGGCTACGTTCGGCTGGCATCCGGGCTAGATTCAAAGGAATAATTTTCCCAAACATTCTGTTATTTACCCTCATGTTGTTCCCAACTTAATTTTATTTTTTTACTTTGAATTTTGAAGATATTTGGAATGTTTCAACTGTTTGTCCATGAAATGAAATTCAGTTAGTTCCAAAACAAAATTAGAAGCCACTGATTTTAATCATAGGCCTATCTGTTCCAGAATAAGGACATGAGGGTATGAGAGTAAATTATGTCATTTTAATCTTTTCGTGAGCTATTCCATTAACAAACATTAAAAAATTTACCCCTGACGGGAAATACTTCTATGGGGATAGAGTCATAAAGTGATGCGAGTGTCCTACAGAGTCTTTGAGATGCTGAAATGCTGGCCAGCTTTATTATCCAGCCATCTTCATCCACATTTCATATTTTTATGAATGAGGGGAGATATTGAATGCTGCGATTGGCTAAAGAGGACTTATTCAACCACCCGCCCCCCAAACACACACACACACACACACACACACACACACAGAGAGAGAGAGAGAGAAAGAGCGAGGAGACGTCATGCTACGCTTCCGCAGTGCATCAAGGGAATCAGACTGCCTCTGACTCATGCCGGAGAAATTGAGAGAAAGAGCGAGTGGGGAGGGCTCGCTCTTCATTCTGATTTTCTCGCTCGCTGCTCCTGGAGCCCAGTGATGTAATACAGGTGACCTATTCGTCACAGACCACCCCCGCTTCCTCCTGGCAGCCCATTGGCTGAGCGGCCGTATGAATGAGCCGCTCTGTTCCCTGTGGGGAGGGGGTTTGGGTGGAGAGAGGCAGAAGCACGTCACTTGTTCATTGAGGGAAAAAAGGGAAGTGGAGAACAAACTCTGCTGGCTTCCTTGGCAGCAGCTCTGAATAGAGCTTAAATGAGTTTGCATGCTGATCTCACTCTTTGTCACACATGTAGGCAGTGTGTGCATAAAGGTGACAGTGAGTGTTCGCTTTACTCTGCGTGTGTGCTGCTGGACATACATTATTAACTACCGCATGATGGAATGAGAATGTCATAGCTATTGTTTAATAATTATGGTATTATAATTACAGACACTTGTATTAACACAAATATAAAGTGGACTGTACATGGAAGCGTAACTGAACCGTGTCTCCAGCGTAATAAGAAACAAACCTTGTAAATGTGTGATGTCGGATGCAGTTTAAAAGCTTTCTACCTCAAGTCCTATTCTGCTCCGCTTTACTCTATTCAGTTCGGTTCCTATTTGTTTTGTACTGTACTTTCTGCTCAGTTCTATTCCGCTCGGCTCCTATTCTATTCTGTACAGTTTTTATTCCATTCTACTCTGTTCCTCTCCGTTTCTCTTCTATTGTTCTGTTCTATTAGACTGGGTAAACTAGACTGGGATTTGATTTCGCCCGGCAACTCAGTCTGGAAACCTGTACATTCATTTCTACTGCTTCTGTTACACTTTTGCAGGAACCAATCACAGACTTGCTTATCCACCTGGCGTGCTACTGGCGGGTTTAACACGATGGCAGATAGAGAAACGATGGGTCGTTGCCTGTTGATCACACCTCTTGCGGTCTGATTGATTGAAGGACTATCCAATTGCGAACAGAATCATTTGAATAATGCCCTTTGATCACACCTGTTGTGCAGTAGAACATACAGAGCAGACTCCCCAGACCAATGTTTAATCTTAAATTGAGCTTGGTCTGCTGATAGCCAGACAACTGTTCTATTTATATTGTGTTCGGTTTTTATTATATTCTGCTCATACATGTTCTTTTATGCTCCTATCATATTCTGCTTCTATTCTATTCTACTCTACTCAGCTTTATACTGTTCTTATTAAAGTTCACAGCAAAAACCTTCAGTGTTAAATTAACTCTCCTCAGAGTTAATTTGGCTCCACACTCAAGTGTGTTAAAAGTAACTCTGAAGAAGTGTTAAAGTTAATGAGATAATTAAGAGATGAATTAAGTGATGATGGACTATTAGTGCTGACACCTGATGATAACAAGCAGCATCACTGAAGGAAAGAGTCACAATTGTAAGTCACCATGATGGAGATCAGTGTTTGCTTTAGTTGGGCTCTTGACATTAGTTTTTGTCTGGCTGCTTTAAAGAGAAAATGTGATCAGGTGTTGTTGGTTATGTTTTGACATAATCATCCTGAGCTGAGTCACTGGTGTCATTTAGAGCCTAATCTTTGAGTTAGGTTTACTTTTCTAGTTAAAGCAGCCATGATTCTACAGCATAAGATCTGGTATTTTCAATATAATCAAAGGGAAAGTTATTCTGTTGTAAAAAAAATAAAAAAAAAATAAAGGTTGAATCTCTGTCATTTAGACACACAGAGACATCAATAATCAGCGTATAAATCTCAGCATTGGTGCCCATCAAAAAGCTTTTGCAGTGCATTCTGGGTGCACCAATCAAAACTCACCCATGGCTCCCAGCATGCATTGCAGCATGAATAAATTATAAGATGAACTGATTTAGTGATTTCTTTCTATTCTTACTATTTTCTTTTGATTCCTAAACTGATTCATTTTCATTTTACTTTTGTTGTTTTATGAGACTTTTTAGTATCTTGTACTGCGATGTTCAGAGTTGATCTGTTTATCTGATATGCTGTTGATCACCATTGTTGAGATTCATACGTTGATTCCTGATGTCTGTGTGTGAGCTTTTTTCTGAACTTTATTAATTTTACAGAGCTGTTGTAATCAATAATGTAAAATCAACACATGCCTCATATAGTTTGTTATAATTTGTCTCAGAACGATATTAGTTCATCAAGCCACTAAATTATGATTATGTTAACAATGTTAACCAAAACATCAACTCCTGAACAGATTTTCTCTGTGCTTTCTTTGCCAAAATGTGTGTTCTAAACACAGAGATGAAGCAGCCAGAAAAACAACAAATGTTAAAAAGTCAATGGTCAAGAGCCCAACTAAAGCAAACACTGATCTCCATAATGGTGACTCTTTCCGTCAGTGATTCTGCTTGTTATCACGAGGTGTCATCACTAATGGTCCATCATCACTTAATCAATTTCTTAATTATCTCATTAACTATTCTATTCTTCTTGTATTCTATTTATGTTGTGTTCTGGTTATATTCTGCTCTGTTATGATTCTATTAGGTTAGGTCTATCACAGATTGATTCTATTCTATTCTGCTTGTGTTCCATGATAGGAGTAATCTGTTCTCTTATGTTCCAATCAGATTTCTCATATTCTGCTCCTACTTGGTTTATGTTCTATTCTGCTGTATTCTGTTTTGCTTTGTTTGGCTTGTTTCTAATTTAATCTATTCTCTTCTATTCTGTTCTGCACTGGTGTCACTCCATTCTACTCTGTTCCTCTCCATTTCTCTTCTATTCTTCTTCTGTTCTATTTTTATTCTATTCTTCTTATAAATGTTCTATTATGATCATTATCCTATTCTGCTTCTATTCTATTCTACTCTTTATTATTAACTTTATTGTGTACTGTTTCTATTCAGCTATATTTGTTTTCTGTTCTTTTCTTGTTTTCTATTTTTGTTACAGTCTTTTTATATTCTATATTCTTCTCTGTTATGCTCCTATTCTAGGTTCTACACAAATTGATTCTATTCCATGTATACTCAATTCTGCTCCCATGCTATTCTACGTCCATTCTATTCTGCTACTGTTCTGTTATATGAGTAATCTGGTCTATT